>NC_087458.1:9107662-9410693 GCF_036321535.1 Camelus dromedarius | reverse complement strand
CATGATTGACTCCTACCTCTTTTGAATGCGTTTACAGTTGACATGTCATATCTGTGGCTGCTTGACATCTTTTAAATAATTCACATCTAACAACTCCCACCTCCCAGCTCAGGGGTCAGGCTCTCAGTTTCTCTGGCAGCCCAGAAGGATGCACGTGGCGTAGGCTTGCGCTGTCCCATGCTTCTAAGTGACGCTGGATCTGGAAGTTATCAGCTGGAGAACCAGGCTCCTCACAGGGCTTCCCTCTTGCTGATACAGCCAGCTTCAAAGGTGTCTGGGTTTTAGGTGGCAGCAGCAATTCCAAGGTCAAGTTCCTAATATGGAAGTGGCATCAGTACCGCGGATTTTGTGATGCAAGTGAAGCCAGGTCTCGACATCCTGTGCAGAAGCACTGAGCGTGCTCATCAGATCAGTTTTGTTGCCTGGTTTGGAGTGTGTGAGCGTGGGTGGGGTGGGGACGTGTGCGAAGCATGGTGGTGTTTTTGTTTGTTTTTTGGTTTTTTTTTTTTCCCCTGTTGGTTTAGACTTGACTTAGCTCTTCAGCATTCTTCATGATCAGAGAGGTTACTATTCTTTAATAAAGCCCCTTGGTATACGCTCATTAAATCATCACACTGTACACAAAGTCAAAAAATAAAGATAAAACACTGGCCACAGAAGATTCTGTTATTTGCAGCAAGAATGTTGAACAGTTTGAGATCGTTGCTTCCTCTCTGGTGGAATGTCTAGCTGTGTGCTGAGCTGCGTGCTGGGCTGTATCAGAGATGAAGGGAAGGATGTGGTGAAAAAGATCTAAAAGTGGGTGGGTTGGGTGAGTGCAGGGTCTGCCCCTCTAGGGTTTGTTTATTTGATCTGTCTGCACTCCTACAAAAGGGCTTCTGTTTATTGGTGTATCAAGTAGATAAACTATGTTCAAATATTCCAAGAAGGCAGGGCAGACTGATGGAAAGAGAATGAACATTTTAACAGAAAACAACTGAGTTTAAATTCTGTCTCCATCGCGCACTATCTGGGTACCCCTGAGCAAGTGCCTTCAGTTCTCTCAGTTTTAGTTCCCTCACTGATGGGGTGTGGCTTACATAGTCACCACACAGTGTGCTGTGAAGTTACGTGAGTTAATCTGTGGAAAGCTCCAGCACTTAGGGGATGAGAGAGAAAGGTTAGCCCTTCATGCCAGACAATCAGGGACCCCAAGGAGGGGATGACGTGTTGACCATATGGGGATAGTCCTTGAAATTGATGATTCCATTCTGTTGACCTGGGATTCCATTTTTTTTTTTTTTTTTTTTGGATTCCCACTTATTAACATCTGATTCTTTCTGATAGGACTGGCCCAGGTGCCTTTTTTTCCCTAGTGGAACCTTCCCAAATTCTCTTAGCTGGAAGTAATTAACTCCACTTCTGAAATACAATTATATTTTATCGTAGGTTGTGCTTGAAATTTTGCATCAAATTAATAGAGTCTTAGGATGAGCAAGGAGGAAGATATTTCAGTCAGCATCTAGTAGAGCCCCTGATGTCTTAATTTAATCTTTATTAAACAGACAAATACATTACTATGGATTAAAATGCAAACAGTGTTACAGGATGATAAAAAAGAGTAATCCCTTGTCTACGGCTTCCCCACTCCCATCTCCACTTTTAGCCTTTTCGAATAATGTGTTTTATTTCTAGTTTTCAGTTCTAACGACTCCTTTATCTATTGATTTTTCTACCACAGAAGATGAAAATTTAGTTTTCTGACACCCCTCTTTTCCCACATTGCAAGAGCCCCACATCTCACAAATGCACGTGATTCCTTCCTCCTGTTTCCCCGATCTGGTCCTTCCACGTGTTTTGGCTAAATCAACATTTGGTGTTTTCTATGACTGTGACTGTGTAAATGAAACTCTCAGAGAAGTCATGTCGTGTATGCTGTTTACATTTCCTTCCTCATGCATCTTTAATTTTTTTTCTGAAGTCAATGACATTTCTTTAATAGTTTGTTCAATTTTTTATGTCCTTATCTCTAGGTCTTTCTGAACTGCCCCAAATTGTTAAATTCCTCTGACAGTAAATTCGCAAACTTCATCAGAACCACTCACCACCTGCAGCACAAGCGCCCCGCACTCCTCCGTGGGAAGTGGTCCTCCTTGAGTTCTCTGTCCTCCTCCTCCGTCCAGCTGGACAAGCCGCTCTCCGGCTCCACACAGGTCAGGGTTCAGGGACTTTTCATCACCATCATCCTGAGGGTCCCCTGAGTAACTCCCTTACACTTACCTGTCATTAATTATCAGCTGGTTTTAGAGAACCAGGCTGAAAATTGTTTTCCTTCAAGCATTAAAGTGATTGCCCCCCTATCGTCTAGCTCCCGGTGCTGCTGTCAGGAAGGCAATGAAAGCCATTCTTACTCCTAATTCCTGGATGTGGTCTATTTGTTTTTCTGGATGCTTTTAAGATTTGCTCTCTCCCTGGTGTTTTGTGATTTAAAGATGGCATGCTTTTGTATATGTTGTCCCCCTCACTCATCAAGCTAGATATTATTTCTTTGAGAATGTCTTTTTTTTTATTTTCTTGCTCGGGCAACTGTTCTGAGCTGGTTACTGTCCATCCAGGCATAAACCTCTGCATTACTTCTTTTCTCTCCCTTTTTCCATCTCACTGTCTTCTAGGTATACCCTGAAAAGGAACTCTTCAGCTTTATCCTCCGCCAGCCTATAAAATTTAAATTTCTTCTTCTATCACATTAAAAAAACACATCTGAAAACTCTTCTGTTACTTTTTTACTTTTTCACACGTTAGTATTATCTTTTCGTTTCGTTGATGCAATGCCTTCTCTTATCTCTGATGACTATGTATATAAATATATATATAGTTTTCTTCTGCCTCCTGCTTTTTTACTTTTAAGTTCCTTTCTCTGCATGTTTTGCTTTTTGTCTTTCATATTAGAGGTTTTTCTGAATGTGATTCATGCCTGTTCATTCATATTTAAGGGTGAAAAGAGCACACATACACAAACTTACCAAGTTACCTTTTTTTTTTGGTAAAAACATTTAACATTTACTCTCTTAGCAAATTTCAAGTGTACAATACAGTACTATCAGCCATAGTCACCACGCTGCACGCTAGATCCTTAAAACTTACTTATTGTTAAATATTTGTTGAATTAAAAAAGATGGACAGAAGAACTTTCCTCCAAGCTTGCAAAAACAAGAGAATGATTGGCTGTGTGTGCAGTGTATGTGCATGCCTGTATGGGAGTGCGTGCGGGAGTGTGTGTGTGTGTGTGTGTGTGTGTGTGTGTGTGTGTGTGTTGGAGTAATCAAAGCCAAACCTAAAGGTTGGAAAGAATATTATTCAGCTGCATTGCCAAAGCCAAAGACTGATGTTATCCTGCAAACTCACTTCCCTTGGGTGTTGTAGATTCCTCTAAAGCTGAACCCCACTGAATTTCTAAGCCAGTCGTGGCCATGGCGTGCAGTAACCAGCTCACTCGTCAGAGAGGTGTAGGATTTGTCTTGCCGCCATCGAACCAGTAGCGCAAGTGCTAGCTGTGCTGACATCTCCTCCTCCCTGCCTCTCCCTCCTCTCTAGCTGAATTTGTACAACGGAGTGCCTGCCTCTGTTTCCATGCCATACATTTCATCCTCCTGAGAGTGACATTCTCTGAATCTTAGCTTGCTTGGCAAAGTCTTTGACTCTGACGCCCTTCACCCACAGCTGGGGTTCTCACACACCTGCTGCTGAGCAAGCTCCTTCCATGAAAGGTCAGATGGCGTGCAGCATGGCCAGACTCCCACCTGTCTCTGAGTCTGACATCCTGCCGAGATTCTTGGTTTAAATTACAAACACTTCCTGCCACACTGGATTGTCCCAGTTACTGGTAGAGCCTGAGCCGAAGTTCCACGGACTGCCGCCTGACTCCAGAAAGACAAGCCTTCCTGCTGAGTGAGCACCCCCAGCCTGACGCCCCCCACCCGCATCTCACCTTGCTCCTCCCTCTGCTCTAGTCTGCATTCCTCAAACTCTATTTCAGCCAGCTTGTTATGAAGCTGAATCAGAACTAATGACAGTGCTGAGCGAAACAGGAAAGCATGTAAGCAGGGGAGTAAGACACGCGATCAGCATAGCAGCACATTACACGGGAAGGGCCGTAATGAGCTGGGCCGTGAGCCCATTGGATACTTGGGTATCTCAGCCCCAGCGTCCTAAAGGCATCTCAGACATGACGTATCAAAACTCCCCTGCGTACCTCTTAGTCTGGGGTAAATTAATTCCTCCTCTCTTATTTTCCTTCACCACCTGATTTTCCAAACTGGAAACTTGAGATAATTGCTTCCCTCTCTCTCTCAGCGTCAATTGTTAACAAGTGCCTGTGGCTCAGTCTCCCTGAGCGCCAGCTCCCCCTTTCCCACCCTGTCATTTCCTTTCTGCATCTCCTTAAGGCCCTAGTATATATCCTGAAAATGCAAGATCCAAACATAGACATATGTCATGTTGAGAGCAATTTAGCCCACCATGGGGAGGATAATTCCTTGGCTGGAAGGGAACTGGAGAAGGCACAAAATCCACACGTCTGCATCTGTGTTGGGACCACATGCAAACCGTGGACTGTTTTCTACTTAAAGGCTGGGTGGCATGGTAAAAAGAGCATGGCTTTTGTCATCACATGGATGTGGAGTAAGTCAGGCGCTGCCACCTGCTGTCTGTGTGCCCTTGGATAAATTACACAGTTTCTCTGATACGCAATTTCCTGGTTTGTAAAAGGGAGATAATACAGTTACCTGTATCAGGGCAGTGTTCTGTCGATTAGATTAGTTAGTTAATTTATACAAAAATAATCACATGCTCCTAGCCAATCACCCATATGCCGGGGATATAATAGGACCTGAAATAGATAAAGATCTTTACTCTTATGGAGCGAACATTCCAGTGGGTAGAGACAAATAAATATAATGGGTAAAATACACAGAATATCTACTAGCAAGTGGTAAGTGTAAGGCATAGAAACCTGGGAAGAAACCCTTTAGGCAGAAGAAAGAGACAACATTTACAAATGGCCTTGAGATAAGAGTCTTCCTGGGAGGTTTGGGGAACTGTATGGAGGCCAGTGCAGCTGGGGCAGAATGAGGGGGAAAACACTGGACAGCGAGGTCAGTGAGGTGATAATTGTCGTGTTTGACTACTGGCCTCTTACAGCAGACACATGTTCGAGTTAATCCTTGTGCCTTACAGTTGGTTAAATATTTTTTAATATTACCTCTGCTTTACAAATGGCCAATAGGCACATGAAAAAATACTCAGTATCACTCATTATCATAGGAGTGCAAATCAAAACTACAATGAGATATCACCTCACACAGTCAGACTGGCCATCATTCAAAAGTCCACAAAAAATAAATGCTGGAGAGGCTGTGGAGAAAAGGGAACTCTCTTACACTGTGGGTGGGAAAGTAGTTTGATGCAGCTGATATGGAAAACAGTATGGAGATTCCTTACAAAACTAAAAATAGACTTACTCTTAAGATCCAGCAATCCCACTCCTGGACATATATCTACAGGGAACTCTAATTTGAAAAGATACATGCACCCCAGTGTTTATAGCAGCACTATTTACAATAGCCAAGACATGGAAACAACCTAAATGTCCATTGACAGATGCCTGGATAAAGAAGCTGTGGTATATTTATACAATGGAATACTACTCAGCCATAAAAAATAATAAAATAATGCCATTTGCAGCAACATGGATGGACCTAGAGATCGTCATTCTAAGTGAAGTAAGCCAGAAAGAGAAAGAAAAATACCATATGGTATCATTTATATGTGGAATCTAAAAAAAGGATACACATGAACTTATTTACAAAACAGAATCACAGACATAGAAAACAAACTTATGGTTACTGGAGGTGGGGAGCAAGAGGGGGAAGAGATAAATTGAGAATCTGAGATTTACAGATACAAACTACTATATATAAAATAAATAAACAACAAAGTCCTACTATATAACACAGAGAATTTTACTCAATATCTTTTAGTAACATATAATGAAAAAGAACATGAAAAGGAATATACGTATGTACGTGTATGGCTGAAACATGATCCTGTACACCAGAAGTTAGCGTAACATTGTAAACTAAATCTACTTCAGTAAAAAAAAAAAAATAAATCACCCCTGCTTATAGGCTGGTTAGGAGATAAAGTTGGAAATTATCTAGCCATGGTCCAGAACATGGTGAAGTAAATGAACTGCCAAGAGACAGCAAGTGGATATTTCTGGAAAATGAATTTTAACTGAAAGTCAGAAGTAGAACATTATGGTGCTTGAGAGAGAAGATGGATTAAGAATTCCAGAAAAAAAAAAATGCAGTGACAAGCAGTTATGTGCAAAAGTTAAGGTGAGAGGTAGAGTGGGAAACCAAACCTGAGATTTAACAAGCCTTCCTAACCTTTCTTACTTTTGAAATCATTCTGTAAGTAGACGTGTGATTTGGTCTGGCTTTTATTCACACAATTCCAGGCTTAGAAAGTAGAGTACTCTACCTGTTGGAGAGTATACAGTGAGGACATAAATGTAAATGATGTAAATGAGAAATGTTAGTTGTGGTATAAGCACACGGTACTACACTGTTATAAATTTTACGTAGTGCTTAAGGCACTTTACGGAGAGGGCTGGTAGTGTCTTGAATTTTATTTTCCTCCGCTCCCGGAAGTTAGAAGATGTAGGTTTTAGAGATGGCCTCAAGGTGGCAGTAACTACACTAGTAATTGTTCCAAGTAACCCAAAGCCCTGTGATTTTTCTGATTCTGAGCCCGGAAGCTAGAAGCGTTGGTGAACACAGGTTGAAGATTTTTAGCAGTGTCTTTTATTTTTCACTCTCAGCTGAAGAATTCATTCTTTTCTCTGTCCAGGAAAGCACCAACTTTCCCCTACTGCAATCTTTCCTCCTCTTGCTGTTGTAATGATCCTAACATTTTATTTTATTAAGAAGTCAATTAATTTCCTATTTTATTTTAAAACTCCATCCTAGGTCTACTTTGGATGTAGCAAATTTATTCGTGCCCCAAACTGCCCCTAACTATTCTGGTAGGAAACCATTTTTGTTTTGTTTCCTTGTAGATTTCATCTTTCATCCTTTGTTGACGTTTCTTGGCATGTCTGCACACAGTGTGTTCTGTAATGTTCTCACGACCTCACCTCCCATGAAGTAGAGGAGTCTGGAGAAATCTTGAATGGAAACAGAGTAAATAATGAGTCCATAGGACAGGCTTTTATAGGAAGAGAGATGAAACAATGTGAGCACTTATAGCCCTGGGAAAAGAAGCTGAAAGGCAATGTGACTGACATCTATAAGAGTCCTGTAAGATTTAAAAAAAAAAGATTGAAAATAATTAATGAAACAAATAGAAATCTGCACCTGATTATTAAGGAAAATGAAAGATGGTGATGGGCAGATACGCTGTTCCACAAATATTTCCTTGGTACTGTGATGTGTGCGATAATAAACGGCCAATGTGATGTTGTGGAATGGGGTGGTGGTGCCCTTGGCATCTCTTGAGTCTGTCTATAACTGAGCAGGACCCTGAGGGGCCTTCCTGGTCAGACCCCTCTCCCACATCCTCTGCCGTAGCTCCTCCCTATAGTACCCAGACAACAGTATCTTACATATGTTTCCTGGGTTTTTCAGATGCTAAAAACCACAATCAAAGGGGAGAAATTAACTACTTGATGATGGAGAAGCGTGACCTCTAGATCTTCTGGCGCCTAGGGGTTGGTAGTTTTGACAGCCCTGTTCCTTCAACAGAGAGGGAATTAACCTTCATTAACCAATCAGAGGATTGTGCACAAGCTGATCATGTACCCTGCGACCGCTGTCCCTTACCTGGGGGATAAATATGCTTTGTTGACACCCTTTGGAGAATTCAGGGTTTTCTAGGGCATACGCCACCCAGTTCTCCTTGCTCAGCCCTGCAGTAAAACTTCTGCTCCAAACTCCGGCATTTCAGTTTGTTTGGCCTCCGGGTGTGTCAGGCACTCGAACCTGCATTCATGTTTTCTCTCCTATGCTGTCCACATAGAAGGGAGACTTTACCTGCATCTGAAGCACCTGCTTCATAGAAATAACTTACCATTAAGGGTCAGTTACACCTCTTCCTACAGCAGAGAGTCCCTCTATAATTTCCCTAATGTAGTTCATAGCAGAAGTTTGTTCATTTTAATTGCTGTATAATATTTCATTTTTTGGTTTTCTATATGTATATATGTGTATATATACATGAGTATGTGTATGAGAGAGTGTACTATTGATTGTTATTTGGGGAACATTATGAATAGTGCTGCTATGAACATTTATATCCATTATAAATATTATGTACATTATATACATGTACATACTTTTATATACATAGATATCATATCATGTATGTGTGTGAATCTTTCTTTTGGCTGTACACCTGTGAATGGAATTACAGGATAGTAAGGTAAATATATATCGAGCTTTAGTAAATGGTGCCCAACTATTTCCTAAAGTCATGTAAGAATTCAACTTAATCCACAGGTTAAAAAAAATCTCATTTATTTAAAAAACAGTTGCCATTTTAAAGAGTATTTTAATGCGCATTTCTGTAATACCACTTGAGGGTGAGCACTGTTAATCTTTATGTGATTACTGGCCATTTGTAAATCTTATTTAGCCAAGTGACCATTCACGTTTCTGCCTACTTACCTGGTGGTTTGTCTGCCTTTTAAAAATGTGTTTATGAGAGTTATTTATACTCTGGATACCAGGAGTTTGTTTTATATGTAGACATAAAGTATCAAAAAGGGAACCCACTGGGTACACTACTATCTCAGTCAATGAATGGTAATTTATCTATTCTCTCATTTTAAGGCTTGCTTTTCACTGTCTTAACGGTACCTTCTGATGAATGGATGCTGCGGTATGCTGTACCCATGGCTGTCACACCCTTGCGTTGAGATTGTACAGATACTCATCAGGAGTGGAAATTCTGCTCCTTAACCTCTGAACCTGGGTGTAGGCATGTGACTTGCTTTAGCCAATGGAGCGTTAGTAAACACGATGAAAGGGCAGGTGTGAAACGGGCTTGTACCTTGGAGCTTCCCTCCTCTGGCTGCTGGGAACCCTCCGCCCTGCTGTGAGCAAGCCTGGCTGAGCTTTGCGAGGATGAGACACCACGAAGGGTGAGGTCCCAGCTATCACAGGCCTCCCAGGCGTCTCAGCTGAGGTCCCAGACCTGTGTGTGTGAGTAGTCATCTGATCATCCGGCTTCACGCAGCCAGCCGAGATCAGAAGAACTGCTCAATCTACAGAATTACGAAAGATAATAAAAGCTTGCTGCTTTAAGCCACTAAGCTTTCAGGTGGTTTATTATGCAGTGAGGTTGACTGATGTACCAGCCTTTTGTGCTATTACCGTTATTTCACTTCTATATTATAACCTACATACAATATCGTCATCAGCACCATTGCCTCCATGATTGTAATCATCACTGGTGTGGTATTAAGCTGTCAGTATTCTCCATATTTACCCATGTATTTGCCTTTTTAAGTGGCCTTCATTATTTCATGAAGTTCTTGCTTCTGTATGACATTTCTTTCTTCCAGCCTGAAAAATTCCCCTTTATTATTTCCTACAGTAGACGTCTGATTCACGTATTCTCAATTTTGTCTGAAAGCATCTATGTTTGCCTTCCATTTTGAAAATGTTTTAGATTTGCCATGTTATTCTTTCAGTATTTTAAATATTTCCTTATAATGTCTTCCAGATTTTATAATTTCTCTTGAAAAGTCAGATATTGGTCTTATTATATTTCCTTTTATGCAATGTGATCTTTTTCATTAATTTGGAAAAGCACAAAGAAAAAAATTACCTATAATATTATCACCTAAAGAAAACCGTATTTGATATTGGTAAACATTTCTCTAGTGTGTTTGTGTGTGTGTGACTTAATTGTTTATGTATCCAGTAAGAAACATATTGGATATTCTGTTTGGGTCTTTTACCTTTCTTGAGTCAATTTTAACAGTTTATCATATTATTCCTCTAAAGCATTTCTAATATTTATACAGTATTCTATTGTCTGACTATAACATATTTTATTTAATTAAACCCTTATTTTTGGATATTTAGATTATTTCAATTTTTCATAACTACAAATAATGAGATAGAATTATTTTATATAAACCTTAGTGGATAGTTCATTATTTATAAGGGTAAATTCATAAACGTTGAATTGATTCTTCTTTTTAATTCTTGCTGTAACTCACTTGTCGGATCTCTGACCTAGGTCACTCCCTTTACTTGCACTTAGCTGAATCTGTCATTTCATTATGCACGGGAGCATCTCTAAAAACGTGGGGAGCCTTGTGCAGATAATTGAGCTCTCTTACTTTTATACCAGAGTGAAATGAATATTCAGGACACTATTGGGTGGCAGAGCAAAGACATCTTGTGCCCTAACGGAGTCAACAGAAGAAGACGGGATCAGATTCCCCCCTTTGCCTTAGTTAGCAATGTCTTAGCGCTCCGATGGGCTCTTTACGTATAGTAGAAAAGTAAGGATGCAGATTAGGGAGTCTGCCTCCAAAGCTGGGTGTGCTGTCTTATCTGAGCATGGGATATGAAATCTTCCTTCTGCACCTTTTTTTTCTATCTGGTTAATTCTAGATCTCATATCTCTTCCTAACCCCTCTATATCTCTTCCTTTGACTCTACCTATCTTTGGCTGGCTTTCTGAAGTTTAACGTCATGAGTGAAGTTAAGGTTTCCTCAATCATTCCTTCTTTATTCAAGCGGATGGCTTCTGTCTGTTGTCTTCAGCCTGAGCAGAAACAGATGGTGACTCAGCAGGAATGCATCAAGGAAGAAGGGCTGCCAAAAAGCCCTATGACAGTCGTGATGCTGAAAGCAACGAAGCCATTTGAATTTGAGGCCCCAGAAGAGAAGCAAGAGATGTTTCATGCTACAGTGGCTACTGGGAGTGAATTCTCTTTTTGTAAAAGTTTTCAAAAAAGCTAAAGGAAAAAAAAAAAAAAGCTAAAAAATAAATTCACTCCAAAGAAAATAATTATAATATCAAAATATTATTGGCACAGTTGTTCCTGGATGTGAAGAGTGCCTCCCTTGTGTGTGATGCTGAATCTGACCACCAGATCAGTGTTGTCCCAAAGCACGTTATCAGAAAAGCTGGTGGGAACCTCAAAGTTCAGCAAGCTTCAAACCTGGCCTCTTGGAGCAGTTGTGAATGAGCTATTTGTAGTCCAGAAGGTAAGTTTCTATATAGAATTTTATATTGTTTAGTAAGAATAACTTATTCTCTGATACAAGCTTGGAGAGGCTTTAGAAATTATTCATTTCAAAATAGCTTTATATAGAGAAAAATGAAAACAAATGAATCCCCCCAAACTAAAGAACTGCAGAGTGCATGTGTTAAGATGGGAATACATTAAAAGTGTTTTTATTCTCAGGAAGCTGTCACAGTCCTGTTTCAGCTTCCTCTCATCCTAGTGGCTTCTGAAAAAGGGCCTACTTCAGACACAAGTAACGTTTGCCCTCTAGGTTATTTTTGTACTTCGTACATGTGATCCTTATTCTAAGTGACTATTGTTATAAATACAGAATTATTGTCGCTGAGTGATAAACCAGATTAGTTGACTTGGAAGACGGGTAATAGGGCAGAATTAAAGAACTATGATTAAAAGAAGAAAATAGAAGGCCGTATGAGGACACTTACTGGAAGTGAGAAATAACAATGTATTTTGACTCTGAGCCTCAGCGGAACCAGCCTTGTGTGACGATTTCTGGTCTAGGATGAGACCAAGAGCCCCTGAGAGGGAACCTGCTGACACTGCCTCCAGGAGCTTAAGGCTAAACTCTGTTGCCTTGGGGTTAGCTGAAGAGGAACTGACAGGGAGACTCTTGTCTTCCTGAAAAATTCAAGCCCAAAATGACCTTGAATAAGAACCATTTTCTTTAGTTCTGAGCTTCCAATTTGGCCAACCATATGCAATTATACACTCATTGAGCTCATTAAATTAAGCCTAAGATATTATCAATCTTCTCAGTAACTGGTCAACATGTCACTCACTTTTTACCTGGACTTGATTGTGAATTACTTGTTGTCCTTGATTCCTGCAGGGGTGGGAACCTTTTCTTGCCTTTCCTTTGAGGTTCCTTGGTTGCTCTAATCATTAAATTGACGTAAGACACATTAACAGGAGAAAAACACATTTAATTTTGTATGTATGGGAGCCCCGTAAAAAATATGAAACTCAAAGACAGCAGGCAGTTGAGGCTTATATATCACCCTGAGCTAGGGAGAAAGAGGTCAGGCTGGTGGGGCTTCAGAGGGGAGGAAGGCAGTTCACAGGAGGATGAGAAGAGCAGACGTTTAGTGAACAGGTGTTTGCCGTGCTGTGCATATGTCTTTGCGACATGAAACGTTACCTTTGATGACAGCTCCCTCTCTGGTACAGACCCCCAACCTAAATTCTTTTAGATGGTTTAGGGAAAAGCAAAATGCTTTTCCTGAGTCTGCTGGGTCTTAATTGCCTTCAGCGCAGAACCTCCATGTCAAAGTGGCACATCTGGGGGCGACTCATTCTGCTCCCCCTCATTCCTAACTCATACTTAGGCTCTTTACTAGGTGTTTGCATCATTTGCTCACGTCTCTCCTGGATTTGTTGCTTTACGTGATTCTCCTCCAACTCTGGGATTTCTTTTCCTTGCTTGTCGTGACTACGGGCCCTACCAATTACTGGTTCACATCGCCACCCTGGCCTTCTAAAAGAAGGGAGTTTGGGACTAGAAAGATGGCCATAAGAAGCAATATGTTCTAAGTGAAACATAACTGTCTCCTCTACCTGAATTTGCTAACATCTATTAGCTATATCCCTGCTGGTTTCAAACCTGGATTTTTTTCCCCTTGTGTTTCTTTCTGGAGGCTGTTACTGGCTCTTCTCATGTCTGATTGATGTAACATTCCTTAATGAGATTGTCAAAAGTTGGGCTTTGATTTTATTTTGCAGAAAACAAAACAGAGGAATCATATATAATTTGACCTAAATGACAAGACAAAGGAGGATGAAAGTACTGGTGCTTGGAAAAGAGAACAGAATCCAGGTTGAGGAAGGGGATAAACTTTGACTTAACATTCTTCGAATTGTCAAAAACTGGAAGCAAACTACAGCTGAAACTTGGAGTTCATAGTTTTCATTAATGTGGGAGGAAAGTCAGCTCTCCAGAGGGATAATATTTTGTGTTTGCTTTCAGCAAACTGTACGGGTGCCACTGAACAGGATGTGGTATGGAAGACCCTGGTATTCAGTACACTGACATTTCTCCGAACTCAGGAACCTCCCTTTTAGGAAGTACACATCCCAGGTGCCCAATTAAGAGGACATCGACTTCATATGGCAGAAACAGGCTGTGGTTCCCACACAGCCCCACAGCAGTTCACTGGTAAACTGTAAGTCTAATGCAGACTATTTGCCCAAAGCTGGACAAATTATTCTGAAAGATGGATACAAAAGTAGACACAGACCAGGTATACCTTGAGGACATATTTCTCAGAGTCAACTCAGCTATCCTTGCACCTACCATAATCTGGGGAAACTGAGTCAGGATAAACTCCTACTCCTGTCCTTTCTTCTCTCCCTCATTAGAATGCATCCTCCATGGACAGATGACTGGTATATTTATACAGTGGAATGCTACTCAGCCATAAAAAAAAATAAGATAATGCCATTTGCAGCAACATGGATGGAACTGCTGATTGCCATTCTAAATGAAATAAGCCAGAAAGAGAAATAAAAATATCATATGATATCACTTCTATGTGGAATCTAAAAAAAAAAAAAAAAGACAAATGAACTTATTTACAAAACAGAAACAGACTCACAGAAATAGAAAACAAACTTATGGGAGGGTGGGAAGGGATAAATTGGGAGTTCAAGATTTGCAGATACTAACTACTAAATATAAAATAGATAAACAGCAAGTTTCTTCTGTATAGCAGAGGGAGCTATATTCAATATCCTGCAGTATCCTATAATGAACAAGAATATGAAAAGGAATGTATGTATGTATATGTATGACTGAACTACCATGCTGTACACCAGACACAACACTGTAAAAAAAAAAAAAAAATCCTGCTGCCACTGCTTGGTTCTCTTCCCCGTGTTGCCTCGCTTTTTGAGAGTGGGGAGGAGACTTGAGACACTGGCATATGTGCCCTTGTTAAGTAGGAGTATATATCTCAGGCCAGATGTTAACTTCAGGAGGGTGATCCAAGAGTGAACAATGTACTAGAAGGAAGGGAAGAACGTGATTTTATGAGAGGAAAAGAAAGATACTCTTTAGGAAGACACACTGCAAGCAGGGAAAGGGTAACTGATCGTTTGTATCTCAGACTATATGTATATTTTCCCCATCCAGGTCATTAAGACCAACAAATTGAAATAAAAAGGATTGATTCATTTGAAAAATTTATTTGGGTGGGGAGGGCTATGTGGGAACTCTGTATTTTCTACTCCAATTCTGTGTAAACCTGAAACTGCTCTAAAAAAAATAAAGTCTATTAAAAATTTATTTGGCTTTTTTGAGGGAGAGGAGGTAATTAGGCTCATTTATTTATTTTTCATTCATTACTGTTATTTTTAATGGAAGCACTGGGGACTGAACCCAGGACCTCGGGCATGTTAAGCATGTGCTCTACCACTGAGCAATACCCTCCCCCAAAAAGATCAATTTAAATCAACTAGTCTTAAAAAAAAAAAGAAAGAAAGAAAGAAAAAAGAGAACACTAATGAATTCATCTACAAAACAGAAACAGACTCACAGGCATAGTAAACAATTTTATGATTACTGGGGGAAAGAGAGTGGAAAGGGATAAATTTGGGAGTTTGAGATTTGCAAAGGTTAACTATTACATATAAAAACAGATAAAAAGACAGTTTTTTTTTCTGTATAGCACAGGGAACTATATTCAAAATCTTGTAATAACCTTTAATGAAAAAGAATATGAAAACATATATATGTATATATATTATATGTGACTGGGACATTAGGCTGTACACCAGAATTTGACATATTGTAACTGCCTATACTTCAATTAAAAAATAAATAAATCAAATCTGAACAGCATTTAATTGAAAAATACCTAACGCAGCTCTTCAACCAGATTGTGAGTTACTGGAGAGAGAGAGCAGCAGGATACAGACTCCTCTAAACCTCAGCTTAGTCAGGACGGGAGAAGGGATGGATAAACAATTCCAAAATCTCAAGATCTTATCACGATAAAAATTATTTCTCATTCATTGCAGCCCACAGCCAGGCTCAATCTGGGGTGAGGATAGGGCTCTTCTCTATGTAAATATTCAGGGATATTACAGTTGTTCAATATCTGTTAAGCGAATAAAATGGTTAATGGAAAATATGTGCTATATGTATTTATACAAGTCAATATACGCTAAGCATATAAATAACCAAATTCACAGAAGAACAAATAAGGTCTGTAGCATGAAAAGATTGTCAGCGTCACTCATAATCTGAAAAATAAAGTTAAGTAAAATTTATTTTTTCTTAAGTTTTAAGTGTTCTAGAAGATAACTGATGCTCTCAGAAAGAGGAGTTGGCAATTTTTTTCTGCAAAAGACTCAATAGTATATATTTTAAATTATGTGGGCCCTGTGGTCTCTGTTACAGATGGTTAACCTTGTACTGGTTACAAAAAGAGCCACGGACAATCTGTTAGAGCAGGCAGAGAGCTAGACAGGAGCAGAGAAAGGAGGATGCAGACCAAATGGCAGGAATTGGGCAGGAAGGAAATCATAGCATCATGTGAGCACTAGGGGTCCTTGGGCAGAGAAAGAAAAGCAGGAAACTGCACTGATAAACGATCACACCTTCTGCGGTGATGGGTGTCCTGGAGGCCAACAAAGAAGAGCAGGAATCTCCAGTGTCCCAATGTAACCTTTTGCTCATTATGCCCTCATTTCAGTAAAATAAGCCTTGCAGATTAGAGGTACCATCATGCACCAATGCCATGACACTTCCCATCCAGACTAAATAAGGACAAAAATCCCTCTTCCCTTTGGGAGGGTGGAGTTGGGATGAAAATCAGGGAACATGACCCCAAACCCTTCCCTCCCCAATAAATATTCAGCCTATTCATTTTTACACTCTATGTCACCAACTTACCAAAGAAACTCAGAGCAGCCTCTCACCTGAGCCTGCCTGCTCTCCCCTTGAAAGTGTACTATCCATCCCCTCACAAATCTTCGCTTTACTTTCTTAACCCTTGCGTCTTGTCTCTGAATTCTTTCTGGGATGAGACAAGACCCCGGACACTGGTTACGTCTATGGGCAACAAATCCATGAATGAACAAGCATGTCTGTGTTCCAGTAAAACTGCATCGTGGACACTGAAATTTGAACTTGATGAAATTTTCCTGTATCATATTCTTTTGACTTTTCCCTCAAACATTAAAAAAAAAATGTAAGAACCATTCTTAACTTGTGGGCTACATAAAAACCAGTAGCTTGCTGAACAAAAAAACTAATGGGCTGAACTTGGCCCACTGGCCATAGTTTGCCAATCCTTAGTCTGAAACAAAATATTAGCAATGTATTGTGTGTTCATAGAATAAGTAAAAATAAAATGTTTGACAACAATAGCACAAAACGTGAGAGGAAGGAATCAGGATACACCACTGGAAAGTCCGTATACAATATGTCAAGCGTCATGATAGTATTTGAAGGTAGATTCTGATTAATTAAAGATGTGTATTATAAACTCTAAGACAATGACTAAAAATATTTTTAAAGGAACATAAATAATAAGATAATTTTATGATATTGGGGAAAGAATAGGCTTATAGACCCAAGGATGAAAATAGAGAGGCCAGAAATAGGCCCAGACATAGACATTCCATTGATTTTCTACAAAAGTACAAACACAATTCAATGGAGAAAGGGTACATTTTCAGCAAGCAGTATTGAAGCAACTGGATATTTTTATTAAAAAATAATTGTGATTTGTGGTGATGGAATCACAGGCATACTCATGTATACAAACTGGTCACAAATGTATTCATTAAGTAGGTCAAATTTTATATTATAAATATACCTCAATAAAGTTGAAACAAAGAAAAAATAATGGGTCTGATTTATACCTCAATCTCTATACAAAAATTAACTCAAAATGGGTCATTGACTTAAATGTAAAACCTAAAAGTATAAAACTTCTCGAAGAAAACACAAAAGAAAAATCTCTGTGATGTTGGTTTAGGCAAAGATTTCTTAGCTATGACTCAAAAAGCCAATCTAAGTAAGATAAATATTTTGATCATTTAAACTTTACCAAAATGAACAGTTGTTTTCAAAAGATGCCTTTAAAGCGTGTTAAGGCAAGCCAGAGTTTGGGACTTAATATTTGCTTGTCACATAGCCACTAAAGATCATGTACCCAGAATTTGTAAAGAAGTCTCAAAACTCAATGTTATGAGAACAAACATCTGAATTTTTAAGATGGGCAAAAGAAAAGATACACGGGTGGCAAATAAACACATAAAAGATCCTCAACATGATTTATCTTTAGGGAAATGCAAATTAAAACCATAGTGAAATGCTGCTAGGCACCAATTAGAATGACTATTTAAAATTTAAAATAACTGATTATACCAAGTGCTGATGAGGAGGAATTAGAAGGGTCATATGAGGTGGCGGGAACGTTAAATGGTACACAACTTTGCGAGAGAGTTTGCTCGTTCGTCTTTTAAAGTTAACACACAACTACAGTGCTAAACTCTGAGGCAGATACAGAGCAACTGAAACTCTCACACATTGCTGGTAGGAATGGAAAATGTTGCAGTCACGTTAGGAAACACTCTGGCAATTTCTTATATATTTGAACATAAATTTACCCTATGGACCAAGAGTCTCACTCCAAGATTTTTCCTCATTGAAATGATAACACATGTTCACATAAAAATTTGCACGTGAACAGTTGTAGCAGTTTTAGTCATCACTGAGCAAAACTATAAACAATCCAATTTCCCCTCACCTGGGGAATGAAGAAGCAAACTTTGGTGTGTCCACACACTGAATTCTACGCAGCAATAAAAAGGAATAAACTGATACACACACTACGTCGATGAATCCTAAATGCAATATACTAAGTGAAAGAAGCCAGACTCAAAATGCTACATACATTTAAAATTCCATTTTAGGGAACTCTGGAAAAGGGAAAAGCTTAAGTTAAGAAACTATGTCAGTGAGTACCCGGAGCTTGGAACTGGAGGGATAGTTGACAATAATGTGGCATGAAGGAAATCCTTGTTATGATGAAACTGTTTTAATCATTAGGAAAGTGATCTGACCTCCCTGTCCCTTATTTGTCTCATTAGGAGAGTAAAAAGAAGAGCACGATCAACCCTCTAGAGCTATTATGAAGATTAAGTGACACAAAATGATTGCAAAGTACCAGGTACAAATGGTCAGTAAATACACTGTGAATTTCAGTATTAGATATCGACTTCCTGCCATTGTAGTCTAAAGTGAATTAGTTACTATTTGGTATTTGCCTAATACAAGTCTTTGCCCGGGGAAGCATGCTCATGGAATCCACAGGAGTGGGGTGTGAGGACCAGGAGGTATAGCTGGAGGGCTTCTGAGCTGTTGGTACTTGAGTAAATGAGTGGACCTGGTTATTTCACATCAGACAGGGCTAGAGTTGCTTCCAACATTTACAAGTGACTTCGTGCAATCACCAGAAGCTGCCTTATTTGGCAGACAAATTACTCAGTCATGGCCCCTTCAGGAGACCTTTTCTGAAAAGACATCATTGTTTTGGACTAAAGCAACTCCACCCTAGGACAGGGCTTAGCAACTGAAGCCCAGGCTGCATTTCAGCCCATCTGCCTCTCTGCTGGATTTATCTGAGCAGGGCACAGCTTGTTCAACCTGTTCGCTCACAGCTTGTTCAACCTGTTCGCTCTTGACCAGAGCTGTACCCTGTTAAGATCACACCCAAAGTAGAAATCTAAACATTGCTTGGGGCCCATGTGTCTCTATCTGATTTGCAGGCTACAGACTATTTGCCTTTAAGTAACAAACCCAGTAATCAGCCTCCTAGGGAAGCACATTTTTAGAAAGAAAACATGATGTTTATTATTTTTTCCAAATTAAAGAAGTTATAGGTGCAAAACATGGCATTCAGATGGTATAGAAAAATATAAAAAAGGAAATGAAAAGCACTCCTAACACCCCATTTTTAAGAATTAATAGCTTGTATATATATTTCTGTATTTTAACCACATGCATATATAGCTTTTTTTTTTTTTTCTGGTACCTAGATTTTAGCTTCATAAACATCAATATTAATGGTGCCCGGGTTTTCAGAAGCAGCCTGCTGGAAGCTTGGCTGCTGATGTTGCGAGGTGTCCACATGTGAAGCAGGGCTGAGTGGTTGTTACTTGATTTTCCTGGGCTTGATGACCTGGAAGAAGAAGGAGAGAATGAGAAACCATGAGATGACCCTGATGGTACACTTCTGCCTTCACTCACACCACGTCCCCTGGCTTTGGGCTGCACCCCTTTTCCCTTCCTTTCTAAAACACTCTTCTCTCATTCTCCTCTGTCTCTTCTTTGGAGTCATCGCCACCCTCCCGTTCTTGGCTGGGACCCTGAAATGAGATATGTGCTCATATCCAGCATGAGTCCAGGTGGGCAGGCAGGAGTCGTTGGAGAACAAGAAAGAGGAAGGAGCCAGTGTTCTCAGTGCTGAGAGCTGAAGGGAAAGTTCTCACTTGGGGGGAAAGGTGGAAGAAAGGGGAAAAAGGTACTCCTGGTACAAAGCTGTGAAGGAAGCATTGGGAATACCTAATTGAGAGCCTGAGGACTGGAAATATCTAAGAGCATGTGCATTTCTGAGTGCCTGGATATGTCAGCGTTTGTGTTGGATCTGTTTGCATTCCAGCACAGGCAGATCTCAGAGAGATTGTGGGTTCAGTTCCAGACCACTGCAACAAAGCGAACATTGCAATAAAATGACACACACTGTTTTGTTTTGTTTTTTTTTGCTTGCCCAGTGCACATAAAAGTTATGTTTTGCTATACTGTGGTCTATTAAGTGTGTAGTAGCATTAACGTACATTTCTTAGTCAAGAAATACTTTATTGCTAAGAAATGCTAACCATCATCTGATTCTTTAGTGAGTCAATCTTTTTTTCTGGTGGAGGGTCTTGACTTGGTGTCAATAGCTGCTGACTGATGACACTGCTTTATCAACTAACTTATGTAATATTCGGAATCCTTTGTTGTCATTTCAACAATCTTCACAGCATCTTCTCCAAGAGTAGATTCCATCTCAAGAAGCTGCGTTCTCTTTGCTCCTCATCCCTTAAAGTTGTATCATGGGACTACAGCAATTCAGCCACATCTTCAGGCTCCACTTCTAATTCTAGTTCTTTTTGCTATTTCTACCACATCTCCAGTTACTTCCTCCACTGAAGTCATGAACTTCTCAAAATCATTCAGGAGGGTTGAAATTAACTTCCTTCAAACTCTAGTTCTTGTTGGTGTTCTGACTTCTTCCCATGAATTATGAATGTTTTTGATGATATCTAGAATGGAGAATCCTTTCCAGAAGGCTTTTATTTGACTTCACTCAGATCCATCAGAAGAATCACTGTCTGTGGCAGCTGTAGCCCTGTGAAATGTATTTCTTAAATAATAAGACTTGAAAGTTGAAATTACTCCTTGATCTATGGGATGCAAAATGGATGTTGTGCAAGCAAGCGTGAAAATAGCATTAATTTCATAGTACATCTCCTTCAGAGCTCTTGGGTGATCAGGTGTGTTGTCAATGAACAGTAATATTTCAAAAAAAATATTTTTTTTTTCTTGAGTAGTCTCAGGAACAGTGGGCTTAAAATATTCACTAAATCATGTTGTAGGCAGATGTGCTGTCATCCAGTCTTTACTGTGCCATTTAAAAGAGCACTGGCAAAATAGATTTAGCATAAATCTTAAGGGCCCTAGGATTTCCAGAATGGTAAGTGAGCATTGGCTTCAATTTGAAGTCACCAGCTGCATGAACCCTTAACAAGAGAGTCAACCTATCGTTTGAAACTTTGAAGCCAGACATTGACTTCTCCTCTCTAGCTATGAAAGCCATAGATGGCATCTTCTTCCAAGATAAGGCTGCTTCATTCACTAAACTTAATCATTTTTAGTTTTTTGTACTTTTTTTTAAAATGGAGTTACTGGGGATTGAACCCAGGACCTTGTGCATGCTAAGCAAGTACTCTACCACTGAGCTATAGCCCACCCTCCTCATTTCTAGCTTTTGATACAACATGAGAGATGTGTGACTCTTCCTTTCATGTGAACACTTAGAGGCCCCTGTAGAGTTATTATTTGGCCTAAGTTCAATATTGTTGTGTGTCAGGGAACAGAGAGGTCCAAGGAGAGGGAGAGAGATGGGGGTAATTGTCTGTCAACGGAACAGTCAGAACACATACAACATTTATTGATGAAATTCGCCATACTACATGGGTGTGCGGTTCATGGAACCGTAAATGATTTCAATAGTAACATCAAAGATCATTGATCAAAGAACACCATGACAAACATACTAATATTGAATAAGCTTGAAATATTATGAGAATTGCTAAGTGTAATATAGAGACTCAGAGTGAACAAATACTTTGGAAAAATGGTGCCAATAGATTTGCTGTACATGGGATTGTCACAAACCCTCAGTTTGTAAAAAACATAGCATCTATGAAATACAATAAAGTGAAGTACAATAAAACAAGGTCTACCTTTACAGGCCTTTGTTAGTGTTCCAAGAATTCCACATGAATGTGTGTGTGTGTGTGTGTGTGTGAGTGCGACAAGTCAAACCACCAACCGACCACCTCTGTTGTGGACCAGTATGTGTATCTCACCAAAGGCAGGTAACTCTGTGTTCTGAAATGCTCAGGAACATCCTTCATCATTTAGGGCTGGAATGAATTCTGTTAACTATCCTCTGAGATAAAAGATACTTCCTCCATTCTATAGATAATAAATCAGAGGTCCCTAGGATTTAAGTTATTAGTCAACTAGCAAATCACAGAGCCAGTATTTGAAGCAAATCTGCCTTAATGAAGCCCACATTTACTAAATAATCTCCCTGCTTTGAAAATTCAACCATTTCTATAATATTTATCTTAGATACCATATCCTTTGATAACCTCTCTTTTCTCTCTTTAATATAATTAAAGATATCCTTCTAAAAAATGAATGATGAAAAAAAGTTTACACCCACTAAAGGGCAAGGATTAGTTTTTTTTCACCTGTTAGACTCTGTGTAATAGTAGCAGCCTACTTTTCCCAAAGTCTTCCGCTTTGGAGCCGCAGTGTCCCCCAGAAGGTCTCACCTTGATGTAACTGTGAATGACAGATCTTAACTGCCTTCCTTCCCCTTTTAATGCCAGTTCAAAGCAGATGAGTTTAAGTTTGTCGCCTTCCTCACAGAGGGTTCTGGTCAGTCGTCCGTACACCAGGACCTCCATAGCTCCTGTACTGTCTTGTACTTCATAATATATGCATTCATTCCACACCGTTTTCTGAAAAAAAAAAAAAAAAAAAAAAAAAAAGCCCTTATCATCTGAAAACTGGATCAGGAATTTTCACAACCCTGAAAAATACAGGGTGTTAGGGGAAACTTTTGTCTCAGGCAGGCTACTATGAGATGGGGGTCCAAAAGTACAGGTACCAAACAGCGTAAGATGTCTTGTTCAGATTATTCTCATACTTAAATCCTCTTTCTACCTTTCCTTGCCTTAGGTCTCTCTGTGTTAACTTCTTCTAGAAAAATTAATTACTTTCCTAATTTTTCCTGCTTCCACCTCAGAACAGCTGAGATTTCTGAGGAAACTTGGATACAGTGGTCTGATAAGCTTTGCTGGTTTCATTGAATCTCCCTGAGAACAGAGAAGGCCATTCATGTCTTACGATGAATCTCAAAAAGATTGTTGCAAATCCTCATTAAGTAGATTGTTATGTCAATGTGTAATTCTTTCTTCTATCTTCTCTAGTCATTCTTCCCTAATCTGCTCAAATCTTGAATCTAGACCATCTAGTCCCATTGTTCTAGTTTCTATCTCACTTATTTCACTCATTAATTCTACAAATGCACATGTGTGCACAGTCACTTAAACAGTGTACAGAAAATGACAGGGGTAACAGTAAAGGGCCACCCTAGAAGATATATATGCAACGGAGCCTGAAGCAACACTTCACATGAAAAGTTACGTCAGCTCCACGTAGGAGTTCTGAGATGTGCTGGGACTGAAATATCTACCTTAATTCTAAGAATTCACCAAAATTCTACATTTTATTGTCCCTAGTAATAAATTTAGGAACAACACTACTCGATTTCTCTCATGTTTTCAATAACTGTATTTCTCTTATTGGTTAATGCCGAAGTCTTTTGCTCCACAATTTTTTGACGAGAGAATGTGACGAGCTGAGAGAATTCTGGAGTTCAGATGATCAGAATCTTAGCTGACCAGTGATAAGAGCTGGATTCTAGGGCAGAGCAGTCTACTGATTTCTTACTCTGGTTGCTGCAACTGGAATCCAAGCTTGGAAGGGCAACTCTTTATTCACAATTAAGTTAAGCTATCACTGAAACAGATGGGGCAGATCTCAAAGAAACAAACTCATAAGAGCACTCTCTCTGTATATATCTATCTCTATATGTAGATAGATAGATGATAGATAGATAGATAGATAGATAGATAGATAGATAGATAGATAGATAGATAGAAATTCTGCACTGTTTTGTACCAGGGTTGTACAAACAGATCAACACAGCTGATAAAAATGCCATGATTTCTGGTGAATCACTATCTAAAGAACTTGTATGGTGTTACCTTGGGAAGAAGAATGTTAAGAGAGTATCTTTCCTAAATTCTAAAGTGAGGAAACTCCACCCAACAATCCGCCGTCAGCAGGGTTTTGAGTTGTTGTGTTTACGAAGTTGGTCAAATACATTTGGCAGCTAAGATGTTTAAATTCTAGGGTTACAGAAGAAATATTGCAAAACAATGGTGTGGGCTTACCTTGTGCACCTGAAACACCCCATTCACAAATGTTCCTGAAGCTTGCAAGTGGAGATGACTGATTTTAGGAGTTGCATTTGCCTTTCTAATCAGGCTCTGAGGGATTTCCATCTTTCGGTCAGCATTAACATCGGACACAGATAAGGGATGGAATATCTCCAGGAACCCATTGCGGCCAACATAATCCGATATGGCAATAATTTTCTTTGGGATGAACTTCTCCTTCAGGGCAACATGATAAACCTTCACTTGGAAGAATTCGCTCTCAGTAGCCACTGTGGCATGAAACATCTCTCTGTTGCCTTCTCTGACATCATATATAAATGGTTCTGTTGCATTCAGCACCATCACTTCTTTGGGGCCCCTTTGGAAGCCCTCCTCTCTGGAAGCTTCTTTAGGAACAGCCTTCAACTTTGGTTTCTACTTAGAAGGACACACGAAGTACAAGTGCAATTAAGAAAGGGAACACAGATTCATCCTCTAATATGATCTCAGGTTTAATTTTAAGGCTTAACAAATTACATAATTGGGTGGAGTTGGAAAAAAAAAACTAGACAAAGATCACTGACACAGTATAATTAATCTAGTGGAAGAAATAGAGAAGATTTAAACAGTGATTTTTCTTCTTTTTTTCATTATTTTATGACTATAGTAGAAAGGATATTTTTCTTTAAAAAGTATTAACCCAAGGAAAAAAACATTTCTCCTAGGAAGTGCTATGTGGAGTACAGAGGCAGTGGGTGATAACGATGCTTCTGTGTAGTGATTCCTAACAGACAGGAGGATGAAAAATAATCTTAAATTGTCCCATCATTTTAGTGAGCATGATAACATATAAATAGGGAAAAAATAAATCACCCTTGATAGCATTAAGAGTGGGGATTGTCTCTGGTCAGCAACCATTGATTCCATCCCAGTAGACGTGGCAATTTAAAGACCCATATGTATGTATATGCAAGACTGGGACATTGCTTTGTACACCAGAGACTGGCACATTGTAAGTGACTGTACTTCAATAATAAATAAATAAATAAATAAATAAATAAATAAATAAATAAATACCCCAGGTAGAAAGTCCTTTTTCACCAAAGCAGAGCTGTGATGAAAAGGGGTTCGTAAGGCAGTCATTGGAAGAATCCCATGAACTTGCCTAGTTTGGAAATGTCCTAGATAAAGGATATTTTTAAGCATAGCAGAATCAGCCACCCCCAAATATGTTTCTTAGGCATAGAATTATTTTAAGCTGATGATTTTGGAAAAACAAACAAAGAAAAAAGATAGTATACATAGAAGAAGCTCTAAAATTGAAAAGAAGTTGCCCTTTTGTAAGGGAAATTTACATTTGTAAATTAAATCTCCATTTCTAAGGGTGTCTGTCCCTGCGTACCAGGAAGAGAAGGAAGACTCTAAATCTCAGGAGTCTTGTTGGTGGAGTTCAATCTGCATAGCAAACCTCAGCTTTATTAATCCTGCTTTTCCTGGTAACCTCCCCATAACTGGCCTCCCCACACCATTTTTCCTTCTGTTTTTGGTTGAAGTTTTTTTTTTTTTTTTTTTTTGGTGTATACATTTAATTTTATTGTAACAAAGCAGAAGATGGTATTTAAGCTGGTGGTTTAGGCCACCTCAGGGAGTTACTCCTTTTCCCTGGGTATCTTCCATGTATACTGAGGTGTATGTTAATAGAGTTCAGCTTGTTTTTTCCTTGTTTACCTTTCTTTTAATACGGGGGTTTCACAAGAACTCAGACAGGTAGAGAGGAAATTGTTTTTCCTCCTCTGCATTCTCCTGTTATTCAACAGGGGCAGGCCCCTGTGGGGAAGAATGTAGAAGTCAGGTGTCAGGGGACTTTCTCTGACCTCCTGTCTCCCCAGGGGCCTGCACTATTTCTGAGTCTCAGGGGAGAAGTTTGAATTGGAGGGGAGGCTGCTGATCTGTAAGAGGAAACAGGGAGGCAAGGGTGGGCTATGCGGGTCTTAGGGACCAGTTTATGGAGACAGGCTGGCTGCTTCCATGGACCAGCAGTGCTCCCTGTGGTCTGATCTGACTTGTACAGTTATACAGGCTGTGACCTGTGGGCCATGGGGCTTCACTCTGACTTCTCACCATCGTGATCCATTCTCTCTAACACTGGGATGCTTATTCCCAGCACAAGCTAATCAGCAACAGAAACCTCATAATAGTAAGAAGAGCAGCACCTTGACAAGAAGTGCACTGTTCTTAAGGAAGAAATTATGTATCTACACTTAGAGTCCTAAGAGTAGACCTGATGGACATGTGCTCTTATTATCTTCATTGTGTGTATAGGGAATAATAATAAAGGCTTATTTTTAAACTTACACAATAACTGTGCAATTATTCTTTTACATTAAAATGATAATTTAAATCGATATTGCTTGAACTAAATCACACTTCAAGTTACATACAGTAAGAAAAAAACTAGATTATAGAAAAATACGTGTAATGGGATTAAACTGGGGCAAATTCTTATTCTTCGTAGAAACATAACAAAAGGTAAAATCAGAAAGACTATTTACAAAAATATGGCATTTGACAGAGGGGAAATTTCAGATACTTAAAATTAATTTTTTTGGTCTATGCACCTGCATTTCCTAAATTTCTAAGATGATATTATTCACATAGTAAAAAACAAGAGAGAAAGAATTGGGGACAGTGCTTTGGTTGTCTCTATATTTCTCCATCCTATTGCATCCTAAGCGCTCTCTTTCATTGTGCATTGAGGGAAACACAAAAATAAAATTAAACAAATCACTAATTATACCCACTACTGAAAAGGAAGGGTTTAGGTACACACTAAGTCAGAGATTATCCTAACACAGAAGACAGCATAGTAAGAGTTGGAATTTGAGTGTAGGTAAGATCTCAAAATACACACTTGATAAAAACACTAGTGATCTAATTAAAGAATTGTGTATTGCAGGGGATTAGGGAGAAGTTCCTTGATACTTCTATTGATTTCTGCTATTACATTGTAGGGAGGGGAGACACTGAAAACAGGAATCTGGTACCTTGGTTACAGGACTGCTGGAGGGGGCTGGTGGTAGCATCCAAGGAGTCTGGAAGCAGCCCTCTGGCAGGCGTATGCTGGGTGTTAAATGTTCTGGAAGCTGACTCTGCTCCAAGGGTATTTTTATCCTCTGGGGGTTAACAGTTTTGGTGGTGGTTGGGTCTTCTCTTTTCTGAGGTAAAGTACATATTTCTTCTTCCTGCTGAATGGTTTCCAATATCAGATGAACCATAACATTTCTCTCCCACCCTCTGTCTCTGTCTGTCTCTCTCTTACACACATGCACCACAGGATCTTCACTCTGCCAATTTTCTCTGGAATAACAGCATATCTTCAGATACCCCCAGCACCTCCCCAGCTTGAACCCCAACCAGGATGACAAACTTCTCTCTGTAAATGTTAAAAACTCAGATGATCACAGCAATCCCACCCCTGGGCATGTATCTGGAGAAAACTCTAATTCGAAAAGATAAGTACACCCCAATGTTCACAGAAGCACTATTTACAATAGCCAAGACATGGAAGCAACCTAAATTCCACTGACAGATGACTGGATAAAGAAGTTGTGGTGTGTATATACAATGGAATACTACTCAGCCATAAAAAGAATGAAATAATGCCATTTGCAGCAACATAGATAGACCTAGAGATGATCATATTAAGTGAAGTAAGTTGGACAGAGAAAAACAAATATCCTATGATATCACTTATATGTGGAATCTAAAAAAAAAGATACAAATTTTATTTACAAACCCAAAATAGAGTCACAGACATAGAAAACAAACTATGGTTACCAAAGGGGAAAGGGCAGGGGAGGGATAAATTAAGAGTTTGAGATGAACAGATACACATTACTATACATAAAATAGATAAACAACAAGAACCTACTGTGTAGCACAGGGAACTACATTCAATTTTTTCTAACAACCTATAATGGAAAAGAATCTGAAAAAAATATGTATGTATGTGTATAACTGAATCACTTTGCTGTACACCTGAAACTAACATTGTAAATCAACTACATGTAAATAAAAAATAAAATTTAAGTGAAAAAGGAGAGCCAACAACAAAACAGAGTTTATAACAGATTAAAAAAACCTCAGTGATCAAAATTTCATTCGTCTGTTTTGGAATTTTGGCTCTACTTCTGCAGCAAACTGGCCTTTATCAACTTCATCAAGACAGCACTTGGACTTACATATCGGTAGAAAATTCTATCGGGTTACAGTGGAAGCACGTCTCAGAAGAAGGCTGGCTGCACTTAAGGATGTTTTATTAACTAAGACTGTTGCTACCTTATATGTTTACCAATTAAGCAAATTAGTTTCTGTCATCTGCTCTTCAAGTCCAGGAAACCTAGGTCTCCGACCATTTGGAAGCTCTGTTTATCAGCGTACTGGAGAGATTCACCCAAATTCATAATTCCAGAGGCAGGATTCTGCTACCTCTAGCCTGCATTAGGCAACCCAGTCCTTTTTGGAGTTCTCAACAATAAACAGACTCATTCAAGATCTCACCCGGGGCATTCTCAGTGCAGGGATTTTTATAATTGTTTAAGCCAGGGCAGGAAGTATCTGTAAATCAATTACATTGACTATGTATAATTTCACCGATGAGAGCCCATTTCTTACATTCTACAGCCAGTGTAAACTTGCCCTGGTTCTTACAACTTCTAGCATTCATTTATCTAATTCATAAAGTGTTATTTGTTGATAAAACTGTAGATGAGGGAGCTGCTTAAAATACAACTCTGGCATGCAGCTATTACAACACCTTTGACTGCCCCTGGCGTCTCATTCCTCATTAGAAAGCTTACAGAGCCTGGGCTATGGAAGCAAATCTGAGATATAACACTATCGAGTCAGACATTTGAAAAAATAAATGACAGATATTGTAGAGGGGAGGGTATAGCTCAAGTGGTAGGTAAAGCGCATGCTTAGCATGCGTGAGGTCCTGGGTTCAATCCCCAGTCCCTCGTCTAAAAATAAACAAATAAACCTAACTACTTACCCCCTGAACAAAAAGAAATTAAAAATAAACGACAGATATTGTAGTACCTGTATGCCGACTCCGGAAGAAACACATGTCATTAAATGCTCAAGTTTAGAGTTCAGTAGGCTGGATCCGAATCCTGCATCTAACATTCACTTTCTGTGTGAACTCGGAGAAGATTTTTAACCTCTACGAACTTCAGTTTTCTCATATATAAAATGAGACTACCAATAACACCTTCATGTGACTTATGAAGGACAAACGAGATGATGTACACGGAGAACACAGGTTTTGGAGCGCAGCACCACTAGACCCTCACTACATGGGATTATCGCTGTGCTGCACTCTCAGAGCAGACATCGGAGTTTGTCTCTGTGCTCTAACCCACAGATGTTCTATGCTTCATGTTGGCCTTCTTGATGGAAACCCCCAGATAGAGGTGGTATGGGAAGCACTTGGGTGACAAAGTATTTTGGAGAACAGTGATTTAAATGCTGCTCTTAGAATGTCATTCTAAGTGAAACAAGCCAGAAAGAGAAAGAAAAATACCATACGAGATGACTCATATATGGAATCTAAAAAAAAAAAAAAAAAAAAAAAAAAAGAACATAAATACAAAACAGAAACAGACTCATAGACATGGAATACAAACTTGTGGTTGCCAAGGGGGAGGAGGGTGGGAAGAGACAGACTGGGATTTCAAAATTTGTAGATACTGACAGGCATGTGTAGAACAGGTAAACAAGATTATACTGTATAGCACAGGGAAATATGTACAAGATCTGTGGCAGTTCACAGCAAAAAAGAATGTGACGATGAATATGTGTATATTCATGTATAACTGAAAAATTGTGCTCTACACTGGAAATTGACACAACATAGTAAAATGTCTGTAACTCAATAAAAAAATGTTTTAAAAAATGCTGCTCTTGCCTATTCTTCAAGTTGCTTGCTCATTGGCTGCAGAAATAGGCATCGCAGCCCTCTGTGGAGGTGGCCACAGGCGTCATCTCAGGGCCACACAGAGGCAGGCTGGGATAAGAGCTGGTGCACACGTGTGCACTCACCTTCCCACCCTCACCTTGTCTTTCCCAGGGAAAGGGCACCTCTAATTTGATATTACTGTCCAGTAAGGAAGAGAGATGTCCATTCATTATGGCTGTGATAAGTGCTAAAAAGGAAAAGTAAACGGACTTGTGATAGGAAACAAGAGGAATATCTAATGCAGTTTGGAGGGGGGATTAATAAAGACTGGCCCGTGGAAGAGACGCAGGTTTGCACCTGAAGGTTGAAGACATGTGAACCGGTGGTGAATCAGGACAAGTGATTCCAAGCAAAGAAGAAAGCGTGTGTCAGAACATCTGACACGGGAAGTAGCACGGAATTCTGAAAACAAGCCCTGTAGTATGGTCAGTGAGTCAAGGGGCAAGGGGCCAAAGGAAAGTGGACTGTAAGGGGTGAACACACTCATATTCCTCTTGCCTTGTCCTGTCACCTTTCCTCCCTCTTTCTACTCCACACAGGAGAGTAACCCTTTCAAAATCAGAGATTGTTTCATAAACACATGCTTTGTAAATAGCCAAGGAGTTAGAATACAGTAGGATCTCAAAATACACTAAGTACATGAATATATTTAATACATTAAATAAGTGGTATCTTGTGGGAGATCAGATTGTGACAGTTCTCGTGCTTCTGTTGCAGGGAGGTACAGGGACTGGGAATGGGAAGCTGGTACCTTGATGGAGGAGCTGCAGAGTGGGGCTGGTGGAAGCGCCTGAGCAGTCCAGCCACAGCACTCAGGTGGGCACATGCTGGTTGCCCAAGTTTCTGGAAGCCGACTCTGTTTCTGAGATAGCATCTTCTTTTTTAAGTCATTAGTTTTGGTGGTTTTCTCATATTTTCTCTAGAGAAAAGTAGATTTTTCCTTATTTCTCAATTATGATTTTCAAAATCACACAGAACACAGTATCTTATTCTTTCCTTTTTTAAAATGTAGAATCTTAACATTTCAATTTTTTTTTTTCTTGGAATAATAGCACATATTCAGAGACCTGTAGCACCTCCCCTCCTCCCACCTCAACCAGGGTTACAAATTTCTCCCCCGCAACTATTAAAAGCTCAGATGAAATTTCATTGGTTTGGGGTGGAATCCAGGTTCCTCATTTGCTGCACACTGGCCTAAGCAGGTAGGTGACCCTCCCAGGTTATAAGGGCAGCAAATCTCAGCACAAAGTTGGCTGCACATAAGGATGGTTATTATGCATGATTTTCTTATCGAGAAAATATACGCATGGGTTTCTGACATCTGCTTCTCAGGCTCCTAGAAACCCACTGATCTTTTGGGAAAAATTATTGGGGGAAATAAGGATTCTTGGAACTAATAATAACAATGACCATGAGAAAACAAAATCCCCAATGGAGAGTCTCTTTATACGGGAAGTCTGAATTTGAGGGGCACGTGTGGGGTGGTGGTGGGAACGTAGCCTGAGTCAGAGAGCAGCTGGAGTCTCGGGTGAAGAACAGTGTTAGAGAACAGTGATTTAATTCTGCTCTTGCCTACCCTTCATGTTGTCTTGGGACAACCTTTTCCTGCCCATTCTCAGATCCAGGCTCTGTAGTCCCCAGGTTGTATGTAACCCCAGGGCAAAACAAAAAGCAGGTTGGATAGGAATTGATGCCTATAGATGTGAATTCACTTTCCCACCTCTGTCTTGTCTTCCTCTGGGACAGGGTACCTATAATCTGAGTTTATTGTCCAGTAGATAAGAAAAACTTGATTTCTTACAGCTGTGATAAGTACCATAAAGGAATAAATAGTAATGGGTCCCCTGAAGGCAAACGGCAAGAGTGTCTGATCCTTTTTTGGGAGGGGCTGTTTCAGTGAAGACTTGCCTGAGGAAGGAATTCAGGCTGGTCCCTAAAGGTTGAATATATTTGGGCCACTGAAATGACAGGGATAATGAATTCTGAATTAAGAAAATAGCCTAGGTCAAAACACCTGATCTGGGAAGGAGCATAGAATGCTGAGAACTGATCTAGAAGTATGGTTATGGGAAAGGGGGGGACAGGAAACTGAAATGTAGGGAATAAACATACTCTTATTATCCATCGCTAATTGTCAGGCCACTCACACTCCCTATTTCTGGACCAACGTAAGACAGTAACCTTCTTGAGATCAGGAATTATTTCACAGATGCATGCCTTGTAAAAGCTCCAGGACTTAGAACACATTGAGATCTCAATATCTGCACTTGATAAATTAATGAGTGATTTTATGACATAAAGAAATTATACATAGTAAGGGATTACTGAAAAAATCTTTTAAGGTCATGATTATCTTTATAATATGTTGTAGGAAAGGACAAGTACTGAAAATAGGAAAATGGTACCTTGGTTGAGGAACTGCTGGATGGGGCTGGTGGAGGTACTGGAGGAGTCTGGAGAAGGCTCTCAGCTGACTGCTTGCTGGTTCCTGATGTTCCTGGAAGCAGACTCTGCTCCTGGGTTAGCCTCATCCTCTTAGCTTCACTGGTTTTTGTGGTCTTGTTTTTCTGAAAGTAGGTTTTTCCCTCTGGTTAATAGTTTTCAGTATTAAATGAAATACATCTTTACTACTGAGAAAATCAACTTTTTATTAGTAGATTCTACTTATACTAAAACGTATGTCCTTGGGAACTGCAGGGAGCTACATATAGTCCATCCTGTGGAGTTGGCCAGAAGGTAGGCAGTGCACATATATGTTGGCTTTATACAAAGAGCAGGGAAAATTTTAGACTTGTCACTCCTTGCTCACTTCTGTGTTGATTTAGAAAACTCAAGTTTGAATTGAGTCTCTTTGAGTAGGCTTTGGCAAGCTATTTTTCTGATTTGATTGCTATTTTAGTACATATCTCAAAGAGGGATAACAATTTCATTATTTCCATCGTAAGGAATTTAAGTTCAAGTGCATAGTAGTTCTGAAACAAAACGGGTGATCAGTAACCATTAATTTGCTGACTCTAAAACTCATTTTCACACTGCCCCTGGGGTCTTCTTTTCTCTGATTCTTCTATCTGCATGTGGGGAAATGAATAAAGAACTGAAGTATTCCTAAGAAGACAGTAAGTGGAAGAGTCACAGGAGAACTCATAGTAGGTCCTTCAGTGGGACCTTAGCCATCCTACCTTCATGGGTGTGCCCTTGGTTGATTTAGGTCCCAAAGCTTTATTTGTGGTAGATGTACTGGGTTTATCCTGCTTGCCTTTTCCTGGAGTTGTTTCATTTGCTTTGGATTTCCTTTTAACTGTTGCAGTAAAAAAGAACATGATAAATCCAAAGGAGCTGGTCTAAGACAGCTGAAGGACTTTCAACACTAGTTTCTCTCACTTCCTGCCTTTGGATCTAGGTATGCTTGGATCTACTTCTACCGCATTACCTTCGCTTGGCCACAGGTGGCTGGCACTAGCAACAGAGACCGGTAGTGACTCACACTTCTTCAGTGGTTTCCTTTCTTGTCCCACGTGCAATGTGCACATCCTTTCTGACCTCCGCACTCCTATGTACCTCAATCAAACCCTTTTCCAGTGCACTTATCCTATACTTTCCTTTTAAGAATCCAAAGTTTTCAGGATGCTTTGGTGGCTAAATTTCTACAGAAGATCCATTTGAACTACTGAAATCAGAGTAGGATGTGGCAAAGTGGTGATACTACACTTTGACTTTTTAAAATATGTTTTCCTAATCCAGTGGTTTTTATAAGAGGCAAGTTCTTCACATCTCTGAGAGGTAAGTTTTTATTTAAGTACTGCCTCATATTTGTTACTAGAAAATATAATAATAATGGACTAAATATGGTTAAGAGCATGCATATTTAACTGATTTAAAAATTTCAAAAGCTCGTATATTCTAATTTTGTTTTGTCATCGTCTAACTTCTCTAGTGTATGGAAGCCTCAGCCTTTCTCATCGACTCCTACTTTTTTCTTTATCGCATCCCCAAAATACATCCTCGAAAATACATCAGGCCTTTTTTGTAGGAAAGGCATTCTCTAAGTTGTCAATTTGTTGGCATCGGAAGTACTACCATTGTCATGGCTGTTGAGTCCCAGGTTGGGGAAGAGATAGCTGAACTATGATCAAATCAAGGTTCTATTTAGGGTTGAGGAAAGTGCAGAGAGAGTGAGAGAGGAATTCTTCCTTATCACCTTTTGACTTCTCATTTCTAAGAGTTTTAACAATGTCTTTAAGTGATTCAATATCTTTGATGAGCTCTATTAGTTTGTCAACACAGGCAGCCCCTTTGAACTTTTTTGCCATCAGATCGGCGATCTTAATTCTGTCGTATTCATCTTGAGTTTTTGTAGTCAGATTTAAATCCTCATGCAGTAGAGACTTAATCAGTCTGAAATTATAATCATCAATGTGCTGTAATCCTTTCAGCAGAAGAATCTTCTTGAATTCATTTGCCATGTCTCAAGTTATGGATGTGCCTACAAGAGAAAAATAACATACAGTGTTATACCTGTATACAGACAATTTAAAAGACACTTTACATCTACATGAGTTAGTGGCACATGTCAAAGTGTTATCCATGGGTGTGTGAGGGAAAAAAAAGGGACTTAATTACCAGATGTGTTACTGTGGAAAATGGGTTGAAAACTGTTGTATTAGAAACTTCTAAGACATTCTCCCCTTTTAATGATAGTTGTTGAGTTGGGTTGGGGGGTGGGTATAGTGGAAGGATGTCTGGAAATAACAATTGTTGCAGTGTGTAGTCTGGACTATGTAGCATCAATGTCCCTGGTCCTTCTACCCATCATTCATCGGGGCTGCAGTCTGTCTCTTGAATATCTGCCTGGTGGTTCATGGCCCTTCCCACCCACTATGTCCAAAGTGGCCCATGAACAAAATGGACTGGAGCCTCTCACCTTACACAAATATCCTTCTGCCACGGCCCTACAGTTCCAAGTACCAACACTAGTCCACTTGGCTCTTCTCTAGTCAGTCCTCATTAGCATCATCTCTCCCTCGGGGGTTGGACCATGTTCTCTGTGTCCTATGTGACCCTATCACTGTCCCTTTGCTTGACTTCTCCCTTCTTTCTAGGGCAGGATCACAGCATTTATTGGCTGGAATTATTTCAATGGTCGCTTGATTTTTCTCCTTCCACGCTTAATCTCACTAATCAGGTCTTTTCACAGAGCGAGATATTTCCTCATAAAGCTGCGGTTCTATCCCGCTTGACACCTTTCAATAGTTCCCCATCTTCCCTTTGAAAAATGTCTTGCTCCTTTACATGGCTTCAAAGGCCTTGAATAATCTGCATTTCTAAAAAATTTCTGTAACTTTTGTATTTCTTATGTCTCATGCTCTAGAAATAGACAACACACCTTGCCTTTTCATGTTTTATGACTTTGTTAATTCCTTTCCCACTGCCTAGAAAGCCATTCCCATCTGTATTTCTCTGACTACCTCCTTACAGCATTCAAGACTCAGCTGAGGCTTTGTCTTCTGAAAGCTACCAGGGTCCCTATTTTGGACTGAGTGTCAATCCTCTGGGCCTCTTTAGTACCCTGTGCACTTCCTTGATGACACTCAGTGCATGGTATGGATTCCAATTTTCTGTTTGAAGTCATAAATTCTTTATGTTAGGGACCATGTGTTTGTATACATTTTTATAAATGATTGGAATGTTCAAGTTCCCAGGACTGTGAATTATTTCTTCTTGAGAGAACATGAGCATGCTCAGATAGATCAGGCCCATAGAATGATGTCCCCACACCAGCCCCAGGACCCGTTGGACCATGGCCCTACCCACCAGTAGGCTAAAACCAGTTCTGGGACACCTTGGATCCCTCAGCCAGTGGCCCAGAGTCCAGTCCCAAAATTTTATAAAAGTAGTAAAGTCATCTGTATCTACAATAAGTTGTTAAGGGATACGCAAAACAAAAAGATGTGAAATGCAATATCAAAAACAGTGAACGTGGTGGTGGGAAATGCAAGGTTGTTAAATGCATTTAAACTTAGAGATCAGCAACTTAAAATAATCGTATATATGAACGAGCCAAGGATGGCCACCCTCGCCACTTTTATTCAACATAGTATTGAAAGTCCTAGCCACAGCAATCAGACAAGAAAAAGGAATGAAAGGAATCCAAATTGGATAGAAGGAATTAAAACTGTCATTGTTTGCAGATAACATGATACTATACATAGAAATTCCTAAATAGACCCCCCAACCAAAAAACTACAGAGTTAATCAATGAATTTGCTTAAGTTGCAGGATACAGAGATTAATAGACAGAAATTAGTGTCATTTCTATATACTAACAGTGAACTATCAGGAGAAGGAATTAAGAAAGCAATCTCATGTAAAATCCTATCAAAAAGAACTAAGGAGGTAAAAGACATATTTGGAAAACTATAAGACACTAATGAAAGAAATTGAAGACGACACAAACAGATGGGAAGATACAACATGTTCATGGATAGAAAGAATCTATTATTAAAATAATCTCATTACCCAAGGCAATCTACAGATTCAGTGCAATCCCTATCAAATTACCAATGGCATTTTTCACAGAACTGGAACAGAAAAATTTTTAATTTGTACGGAAACATGGGAGACCCTGAGTAAAAAAAGAATTCTGAGGAAGAAGAGCAAAGCTAGAGGTATCACATTCTCTGATTTCAAACTGTACTCTAAAGCTACAGTAATCAAAACAGTCTAAGAATGCACAAGAAGAGACACATGGAACAGAAGAGAGCCCAGAAATGAACCCACACTTTATACGCAATTAATCTACCACAAAGGTGGCAAAAATGTACAATAGGTAAAAGACAGCCTTCTTAACAAATGGTGCTGTGAAAACTGGTGCAAAAGAATCAGACTGGTTTACTCTCTCACACCATGCACAAAAAGAAATTCAAAATGGATTAAAGACTTAGATGTAAGACCTGAAATCGTGAAACCTCTAGAAGAAAACATAAGGATTACACTGTTTGACACTTGTCTTCATTATATTTTTTTGGCTACACCTTCTCAGGTAAGAGAAACAAAAGCAAAATTAAATAAATGAGACCACGTCAAACTAAAAAATCTTTTGCACAGCAAAAGGAACTATGAACAAAACCAAATGTCCACCTACTGAAAGGGAGACTATATTTGCAAACAATTTATCTGATAATGGGTTGATATCTAAAATATACACATAACACATACCACTCAACATCAGAAAAACAACCCAGTTAAAAAATCAGCAAAGGATTTGAAAAGACATTTTTCCAAGGAAGCCACACAGATAGGCAATATGCTCATGAAAAGATGCTCAACATCACTAATCATCAGGGAAATGCAATCAAAACCACAGTGAGATATCACCTCACACCTGTCAGAATGGCTACATCAAAAAGCAACATATAACAAGTGTTGGGGAGGATGTGAAGAAAATGCAACACTCGTGCCTGTCAGTGGCAAAGTAAATTGTTGCAGCCACTATGGAAAACAGTATGGAGGTTTCTCTAAAAATTAAAAATAGAACTGCCATACGATGCAACAATTCTACTCCTGGATATTTATCCAAAAGAAACAAAAACATTAATTTGAAAAGATAGCTGCACTCCTATGTTCATTGCAGCATTATTTATGAAAGCCAAGAAATGGAAGCAACCTAAATGTCCACCAATAGGACATGAATAGATAAAGAAGGTATAAATATATACAGTGGGTTATTACTCAGCCATAAAAAAGAATGAAATCTTGCCATTTGTGATAATATGGGTGGACCTAGAAGATATTATGCTAAGTGAAATAAATCAGACAGAGGAAGACAAATATTTTATGATTCACTTTTATGTGGAATCTAAAAAAACCCAAATGAACAAACATATTAAAACATAGAGTTATAGGCACAGAGAGCAGTTGTTTTCCAGAGGGACAAGTAGGGGGAGCAGAGAAACAGGTGAGGGAGATTAAGAGGCACAGATTTCCAGATGCAAAATAAATGAGTCATGGGTATGAAAAGTGCAGTATAAAGAACATAGTAAGTATATAATACCTTTGTATGGTGACATGTCATAACTAGACTTTCCACGGTAATCAGATTGAAATATATAGAAATATCTAATCACTATATTGTGTAACAGGAACTACCATAGTGTTGTAGGTTAACGATATTTCAAAAACAAACAAACAAACTCAAAGAAAATAAGATCAGATTTGTGGTAACCAGGGGCAGGGGTGGGGCTAGGGGAGAGGGAACTGGATGAAGGCAGACAAAAGACACAAACTTCCAATTATAAGATCAGTAGGTGCTAAGGATGTAATGTACAACATGATAAATATAATTACTACTTCTGTCTGTTATACAAAAAAGTTAAGAGAGTAAATCCTAAAAGTTCTCATCATAAGAAAAAATTTTTTCTATTTCTTTTTTTTTAAAATTGAGGTATAGTCAGTTTACAATGTTGTGTCAATTTCTGGTGTACAGCACAATTCTTCAGTCATACATGAACATACATATATTCATTTTCATATTATTTTTCTATTTCTTTAATCTTGTACCAATACAAGATGATGGATGTTCCCTGAACTTATTGTCGTGATCACTTCATGATGTGGGTAAATGAAATCATTCTCATACCTTAATCATCATTATACTTTAAACTTGCACAGTCCTATATGTTAATTATATCTCAGTAAAACTAAAAGAAAAAAAATTAAATGCAGATCTTAGCCCCCCACCAAATAATAAAGTAGATTTATTAAATAGCCTTTCTGAAGCTTCCAGATTGTGAATTTCAAAACATATCTGTCCCAGTGGTGTTAGAAGAGGTACTCTCAATCCATCTTGAGGGAAAAATAATTTTTAGAGTAGAATTTTTAATGCAGCCAAAATGATATTTAAATATGAGGGCCTCGAAAACTATTTTTTTTTTTATATTCAAGACCTTGGTAGTTTTATCAGAGAAAGATGGAAACATCCACTGGAAGTAATATTCAATAAAAAAGCCATATATAAAGAAAAACTGGAAACCAAAAGGTTAAGTCAGAGTGAGAAATTAACTTGAATAGATATGTCTGTGCCTTAAATATATATAAAGCCTGGATTGAAGAGAAGCAGGACGTATACTAACATGGTGGAGGGAGGAAGGAAACAGGATATGACAGCTCGCTAACATAGTTGTCTTAAAACGGTAAGACAGAGATAGAACTGAAAAGAAAAAAAAAAGCAACAAAAAAAACCCCAACCCCCTCCCCCCAAAAAGGGCAGGAAAGGAGACTACAGAAGTATCATAAATTGAAATGAAGATAGCAGAAAAAAGACAATATATGTTAATTATCAGCATGAACACAAAGGGTGCTAAGCAGTTAAAATTATGTTACAACTTAGTCGAATTGGATTTAAGACATCTGCCAAGGTACCGTTAACAAAAGATCACTTAAGGGTGGAAAAATAAAAGAAAAACGTTTTATCATGCGAAGAGTAACCAGAAGAAAACCAGTTCATCTACAGTAGCGTAGCTTTAAATCGATCTGAAGACAAAAAGTATCATCAAAGTGCAACACGGTGATGAAAGTTTCAACTCCTAGGGCGATACAAGGGTTTTAATTGAGCATTTACCTACTAATTGGAAATATATACTATTTTTGTTACTTCAGAGTCTTCCTAGTGCTGTATTACATACTATAGTTTATAACATGATTTATATATTATAATAAAAAATTTGATTTGTAGTATTACGTAATATATTTCTCTCCATACACACATGTACACACAGATATTTACATAATTACATGTATTATGTATACATAATTATATACAACTGTAAGGACAATAACCCCAGGAGATTTTGGTGTATTTCTCAATTACTAAATGAACAAGGTAAGGGGGAAAAAAAAAATCAATAAAGACTTAGAAAATTTGGCCAACACAATAAGTATAATTAACAAGGTGTATCTAATGCCATAAGATTTTCTGAAATCAATATTAAAAACCTCACATTCTAGTCAAGCACACATGAAGTCTTGTGCCAGGCCGTGGAGAAAGTCTTTAAATAATTCTAAAACTAGGCAATAGAAATTTATTTATAATTGACTCTCCCTGCCTCTCTCCTATGCTTTGCAACCAGAAAAAAAAAAAAAAAAAAAATTCAGGAAAGCAGAAAGTAATCCTAAAAGAAACTGAAATAACAACTCTGGCATAATGGAGTCTGAATTAAATTGTCTTAAGAAAGGGAAAGAAGCCATGTTGTGTATAACACATGTTTGTGGAACTGAAACCTTTTCTGCTGTGTGAGTGTTGGTTTTCTAAAATTAAGATAATTTCGTACAATACAGTGTTATACATATATATATATATATATATATATACTTTTTAATTTTTTTACTCAGTATTATTTTATGACACTTTATTATGCTCCTATCTTGACTTTTACCCAAGTCCCCCAAGTTTCTTGTGCATCTTCCAGGGAAGGAAACCAAACCTTTTCTCTAAATATAACTCATGCCAATAGTCACCTGGGGAATACATTTTAGTATCTTCTGTAGTCAAAATGTGTCTTCCTTTGTTTAAGCTTCAGCTGTGGTGGAATAAAATGTTTAGTATTTGTCTAGGCAGTAAAGGATTAGAATCAGGCTACTACTGATTTCACTTTTCTGAATATAGTTGATACAACCCTTTCCCCCAGATTCTTCATAGCTAAAGCTCCCCTTGTCACCTTGAAGTTACTAACCAGGTACCCACAGCTCTTTATAGAAATTCTTACTGGTCTTACCTCACTAGAAATTTCTTCCACAGTAGTCCAGATCTTGAGGCTTTCTTTAGAAATGCAGGAATCACTGCTTATTTTGTTTAAGTCGGAAGATAAATCGGTAAAGCTCTCAGTGACTGCAGGGCAGAATTTTATAATCTCTTGAAGGGCAGAGAAGAAAGAAGTGCTTTGAAAGATAGTAAGAGAAAAGGGCACTGGTTAGAGACACTTAAAAACTCAGTTTAGCGGTGGTTTCCTCGTACTGTGCTTTCCTGCAGGGAGAGAAGTTACAAAATAATTATGAGACTCCTCCCATCAGTGCCCTTAGCTTTCGTTTTCACGAGCTATAGAGGAAAAGAACAGCTCATTTCCTGTAAATAGCTTAATCAAAATGAAAAAAAAAATTATAACAAAGTTACACTCAAATGCTTTCATTACAAATGTCAGTAGATGAAATAAGTTCTGACATCAGAACTTTCTTATCCAGCAGACTGACATGTGGGTTATTAGGAACCTACATCCCCTTGAATGGCTCTCAGATTTAAGAGAGAATAGGGTGAGTTGCTTGGACATTTAATCCCTTGTTTCCTGGTCTCAGAGTAGCAGCAGCAAGAGGAAATCTTGGAAGAGGCATCTGTTTCTGCTGATTCTTGACTCATCCTCCTGGATGGGGGTGTTTGCTATAAAAGAGCTATTGGCTTAAATAGTACCCGAAACATTCACTCAGTCAGTGACGGACACATTTGGAGCTTGACAGAAGTAGACGGTCATTACAAATATGTAAGTCCTTCCTCAAATACATGTGGCAGCAGTTGCTCTCTCAACTGTGACTAGCTACTTAACCTCACTGATTAAACTCATGTTTACTCACACTCTCTGCCTTATTCATGGATAAACACCAGTGGGTCGTGAGCTCATATCATGACAGCATTGAAACGTTGCAAGTTCTGGAAGAATACTGACCCTCTGGAATGAGAGGAGCCTGATAGACCTTTTGTTCTACAGTGTTATTTCTGTGGAGGATGGGGGATGCCTTCCGGAGTTCCGCAAGCCTGGAGGGTAAATACCATCAGCCCGCGGACATTACAGTGGTAGCTCCCCAGCTGCCCTGCAAGTAGAGTGAGAGCATGGCTGGAGGAGAGTCCTAAAAGACAGCCTGTGTTCGCAGATGATCTGAGGTCTTCTAAAGAGAAGAAAGCCAATGATTTTCATCCAAGTAGAGCGATGGAGGGGACAGCTGAAGTCTGGATTTGAAGCCATCTGAATAACTTCACCAGAGCAGGACTAAGTCAGAGAAAAGCAAGGAGGATTTGGAGTGATGTCCAGAAACACCTATGGGTGTTCACTGTTTTCTTTTACAGGTTTTAGGTTGCTGTTCTGTGGATGCATGCAGCTGGTCTTAAGGTAATGGGTAAAGAGGGAGCACAAACTTAGATTAACAAGCTTTAATGCCACTCTGTTAATTGAGTAAGTGTTATACGTCACTCTGTAAGATTCATGTAAGAGCACAAGTTCTGATTAACAGATGAAAATACCACCCTGATAACTAAATAAGTTTAGTTGCTTTAAAGCTGCTTTGCTAGCAGGAATCTGCTACAGTCTGTCTCCTTGCCGTAAAAAGCAGAGACCTGCTATGCTCGCTTTGCTTAGCTCGAGGTCATAGGTTCAGGGCTGCTTTTGCTTACGGAAAACAATAACTCGTCCCCTGCTCTAACCAGCAGGACATGCTTCGCTTATCAGGCACAGGCGGATGGAGTAGGCTGTGTCTTAGCCCTCAGCTGGGAACAGCTGGGCTGCTTCGCGTGCTTAGACGAATTCTGATCATTGTATGGAGACTCTGTGGTGGTCTGGTTTTCATTGTCAATTGTTTGGAACACTGCAACCTTTCTCATGACTGTTCGTGGTTTAAAATAACCATTTGTATTATCAACTGTATACTCCCTGGCTCCTAAAATATTATAACCTTCTCCCTAAATATAAATTAAGATTATAATGCTTCTGTTTTCCACAAAACTGCTGACCTGCATCCCTGAATGTACATCATGCCCCTTACACATTCCTGTGATATATTTTACTTTGATTCTTTGTTTGATTATTCTCAATAAATATGAGAGCTTTGGAGGATCCTGGGGAGTTGGTCTCTGGATCCCTCTCACTCTCTTGACTTGATAACGTCTTGAATTATTTCATTCTTCTGTGGTGGGGCTTTTGCTGGACAAAACCCACAGAGAGCCCATTCCAGAGATCAGAGGGTAGAGGACACATGGGAGGAATGACTATAATTCAGAACATTCTCCTGCCCCTCCATTTTTTTTTTTTATGATCAATTCATGAGGAGTAATGTCCCCAGTTGGGATCCAGTATACAACACACAGATTACTGCTGTCGATAAAGACAATTCAGAGCAATTCTCCTTCATTCATACTGTGCAGCTGGAATTTTAATAGCTGAAGCAAAGGAATGCTAAAAATATGCATTTTTCCTAACTTGTAGGCAGTGGCCAACCACTGGTGATTTGTGCCATCACACAGAAAGCTTACTAGCAGAACATACAAAAACTCCTGGTACATGGTAAACATCTGCATAAACTGGTGTGACTTTTTCTCACCCGCAGTATGAATTCACATGGTCATTCAAAATCCTCAGGAAGAGTCCCCACCTGATTGATGTCCTAACCGAGATGTTGGCAACTTATAGATTGTGGGCCAAAACTAAAACACTGTCTGTCTGTCTGTCTGTCTGTCTGTTTTTTGCCGAGAAGCCTTTATTGGAACACAGATATGCTCATTCGTTTATGTACTGTCTATATCTGCTTTCACAGGGCAGCCCTGGCGCTGGCTAGCTCCAACAGTCCCTCTGGCTGCAGAACCTAAAGATTTTACTATATGGCTCCTTGCAGGAAAAAAGTTTGTCAACCTTCAGCCTAAGCCATCAATCTAGATAGCAGAGCTCTAGATTAAAGAGATCATATCCAGTACTTTTGGAGAAGGATATTCTTAATAAAGGAAATACATTTTTGTATATTATGTACACTAGAGGTGCAAAATGTATTTTTTAAGATACCAAATGCTTCACATTTATTGATGGGTGGAGTGGAATCGAAGACACACTTTATTTTCTAGTCTATGTATTTCTATTGTATCCAACTATTTTTTACAATAAGTTTCTACAAAATGTAATGTTTTAATAAAATACAGATAAGTATTTAAAAATATAAAAAGCATTAAAAATACAGAAGGGTATAATGAAGAAAACTTAAAAAAAGTTTTTTTTGTTTTTTTTTTAATTATAAACAGCTACACATGAATGTGTCTCACTTAATTTTTGTTTGGGGTGGAGGGAGGTAATTAGGTTTATTTATTTATTTTTAGAGGAGGTACTGGGGATTGAACCCAGCACCTTGTGAATGCTAAGCATGTGCTCTACCCTCTCCCTCTTTCTTTTCTAGTCTTGATGACCCTGAAGGAGAGGGAAGAAAAGAAACAATGAGGTCCCTTCAATTGACTTGAAGTTCTGCTTGTATTTCTCCCTTCCCCCACATGGTTTGTCCTTCCCATAGGCCACCCTGGTCCTCTCTCAAAGGCTGCCCATTCTCTCTCACCCATCTCCTTTAATGAATAATTCTCTTTGGACCTTACGCACGTATTTAGACCCTGGAAAGAGATATTTTCATGTCCAGTATGGGCATGTTTGAATAGGGCAGGGGTTCCACAAAGGTTATAAGGACCACAGGAGAGGGGAAATGGCTGATTCAATCAGAGCACAGCATGGCAGGGAGGACCTAGTTGGAGCAGAAACGAGAGAGGAGGAGCCCTAGGGTAAGGATTTTCTGGGTGCAATTTCTGTGACTTAGAATATAGGAATTCTTGAACTAAGGCGTCTAGAAAGCGGAATAACTAATGTGCACGTACATGTCTGTGTGCCTGTTTATGTCAGTATTTCTACTTGAATTATTTGCATGGAAACCTTAGCTTTGATTAGCGTTACCAAGAATCCAGGGGAGGTCCTTTGTGTGTGTTCCTGCGTGTGAGACTGGGGGTGTGATGCCATGTGGATCCAACCATATCTTTATCATGTTTTCATGGATGTGGATTTCAATAAAGATAGGTACCTTTTGTTCTAAGATGCAATTATTTCCAGACTCAGGGACAAGCCCCTGCCCTCCATCACCACCTTTTTTATTCGCGCCTGATGTGAACTCTGTTGTTGTACTTCCTTCCCATTAAACTTTTTCTTTTTGATGCTTGTTATATATCATTTCTGGCTTTCCTTTGATTCTCTGTTCAACTCCTCTCATTCTCACTCTATTATCTGCTACTTTGTTTCACACATTTTTATTCTTTGAAACAGGTTATTCTCTTGCATCCTCAGTCTTAGTTGATAATAGCACCATTTGTCAAGTTGCCTACGTTAGCAACCTGGGAATAATCTTTGAATTGGTCATCTTTCTCACTATCACTTAGTCACAAACATTTGAGGCTCATCTTTAAAAATATATTATTTCGAGTCTCCTTATTTTCTCCTTCTTACCTAGACTTCTGAAGTTGCCTACTGAGGGATATGCTGGTAGACCAGCTCTTTAATTTTCATAGCATTTGCCAATTTCAGTGGTGTCAATACTATTACTTAGATTGATTTCATAATGCTCCATGTTTAGCCACCAGTGCACAAAATTCCTGCATTTTTAACAATCCTGCGTTTTTTAACAATCCTTATAGTTGTGGAATGAGTAGCTTCCAATTGATCTCCTGCCCCCAAACATGATCTCTCTCCAATGTGTTCTTCAAGATAATTGCCAGAATATTTTATTACTAAAATGTAAAAGTAATTTAGGCATTCCTCGACATCAAACCTCTCAATTATGCACCTACTTTTTACAAAAAAGATTCAATTTCTCTTTCCGCCATAGCCCTTTTTAACCTCTTCAGCTTAATTTCCCTGTGCTTTTTCACATATACCCAAGTTTCAGTGGTACAGAGCTATATGCCGTTTCACACTTTTGGGTATTTTCATGTGACATTTCCTCCAGCTGTCAAATTTCTTTACCTTGCTATGAACAGCTTTATATACTGTGTATGATTTCTCATGATCTACTAGGACTGTGATAAGTAATGGGTATGTATTATCTTACTTAAATTTCAGTTCCACCTTCTAAGTAAAAACTTTCTCCATTTTAGAGAAGTCCAGTTGAGCTATTTCCCCCACGCTATGTGACTAGTGAGTGATGGAGCCAGATTCAAACCAGGTCTAGCTTACTACAAAGCCCTCACTGTTGACCACTAACAAAAATACTTCCCAACACTGCTTTTTTTTCTTTTTTTTTTTTTAACAAATCTTTTATTCTTAACACAAGTTTCACATCCTTTTTGCATTGAGGAAATTAGATGTTTTCTTAGCTTCATCGACTTAGATGTCTAGTTTCTTCAACAAGTTTGGAAATTCTCAGGAGTACGTCTTTTGATAAACTCTCTTCCTTGGGGCTGTGGGCTCAGCGGCTGTGGCCCGGGGGCAGGATTGCAGGTACTAATTTCACTGCTTCCCTGGTTCCACCTGCTGTATCTGTTCCAGTCCATCCACAGATGTGTGGAATTTTCCATCATTCTGTTGTTTTGGGCAGAGATGTCTGTGTTGAGTTGTGGATGTTTTATTGGTAGTAGACTGAAGAGGAGAGATAAAAGGAGCATCTCATTTTGCCATGATGCTGACGTCATTCCTAGAGAAGCCACATTATGCATTCTGTACACACACACACACACACACACACACACACACACACACACTAACATATAAAAGCTGTCATAATTTTTGCTGTTTTTTAGAGTTGAACTCAGAATTTTTAAATTGTTACATTTGTCATTGGCTAGGAAAAAAAGAGACTAAGCTAGTAAGTGTTTCTCCCACTAACTTTCTGCCATCTTGCAAGTCAATAATTATCTTTATTTTCCTTCTGACATCCGTGAGATGATATCGTAAACATTTTAAGAATACAGAAACATTTATTTGGGTGCATAAGAGCTTCTTCTTTTGAGCCAAAAGATTCTTAAGCCCAAACCTAAAATTAAAAGGAAAGGAAATTCTGAATCCAAATACTGCCTCTTCCTCCTTATCTATATATCAACATCCAAAACTAAGCCAAAAATATTAAAAAAAAAAAAAAGAAAAAATTTCCAATTTATTTTGGCATTATTGCTGAGTAAAAGCAGACAAAATAGAAGAGAGACTTAAGCGAGCCTACAGATAGATATCTAGAAATAATACAGGTAGAAGAGGAAAGAGAATTAAGTTCTTTATATAAATACAAAAATTCTATGACAAATATCTGACTCTTTTAGGAAGGGCAACACTAGGGTAATGAGTATCCCAGAAGGAGAAGAGAGGGAGAAGGGAGCTGAGAGTTTATCAAATGAAATACTAGTTGAGAACTTGCAAACCTGTTGAAGAAACTAGATGTTTAAGTCCACGAAGCTAAGAAAACATCTAATTTCCTCAATGCAAAAAGACCTTCTCTAAGGCATATTGTATTAAAACTGTCAAAAGTCAGTCACAGTAGAAGAATTTTAAAGCCAGCCAGGGAAAAACACATGGTGACCTACAAAGGAACCCCCATCAGCCTTTCAGCACAGTTCTCAGCAGTAACTCTACTGGCCTGGAGGAAGCAGAATGACATTCGCAAAATACTGAAAGTTAAAAACTATTCGCCAAGGAGACTCCCTCCAGCAAAGTTATCATTCAGCTACTGTCGACTGAAATAAATGCACAACCTAAAATTTGACAGTTACGTTTTATTCTGTGGACAATTCTGAGGGCTCAGCCCTGGATGACAGCCTCTCAGATCACCCTGAGGGACTGCCCCGAAGAGGTAGGGGAGCAGCTAGGATACATAGAAGCTTCACAGCAAAGACCAGGTAGTTGGAACCATTAAAGATGACTTGTAATCTAAAGAAAACCAGGCATCTCAAGCTAAAGAATTTAGCGCTTTTCTATGTATGGGAGGAAGCAAACATTTGGGCTCACTGAATTCATTCCTTTGACAAGCACCTAGCTATCTAGAGCCAGTATCCTGTCCTTTCTTATTCTGAGTCCCCTCAGAGTGCACCATTGTGAGTGGCTGCAGAGGCTGGGCTGCAGGCTTGTCTTCACTGTGGGGAGTGGCGGCAGCGGCTGATGACTTCATGGCTTCAGTGTTCTTTGTTTACTGATATGGTTTGCAGTATTTCCTGCTCACACTATAAAGGAGAAGTAAAGGCTTTCCCAGACTAACAAAAGCTGAGAGAGTTCATTAACACTAGATCAGTCTCACAAGAGATGTTAAAAGGGGCTTTTCTATGAGAAACAAAAAGGCAAAGTATAGAAAACTTTGAGTAAGATGATAAGTGGACTGAAAGAATCAGAAAATTGCAACTCTATATCAGAAAAAGCTTTTAAAACCTTTATTGTAGCAGAAAGGTTAAAGGAAAAAAGTAGAAGCATTTCCTTTAAGATCGGGAGAAAAACAAGGGTACCTACTCTCGCCACTCTTATTCAGCCTAGTCTTGGAAGTGTTAAGATGTCCATATCACCAAAAGCAGTTTACAGAATCAATACAATCCCTACCAAAATTCTAAGGACACTTTACACAGAAATAGAACAAAAAATTCTAAAATTCATATGAAACTGCAAAAGACTTCAAATACCCAAAATATTCCTGAGAAAAAAGAACAAAGCTGGAGGTATCACAGCCTTTGATCACAAAGCCATAATAATCAAAACAGCATGGTATTGCAGAAAAACAGATACGTAGATTAATGGAGCAGGACCAAGAGTCCAGAAATAAATCCATACATATGTGGAGAATTAATTTATGGCAAAGAAGCAAATAATATAAAATTAGGAAAAGTGTCTTCAATAAATGGTGTTGGGAAAACTGGACAGCCACACGCAAAAAAAAAAAAAAAAAAAGAAACTAGACCACTATTTCATACCATATACAAAAATCAACTCAAAATGGATTAAAGACTTGAATGTAAGACCTGAAACCATAAAACTAGAAGCAAACGTAGGAAACCCACTCTTTGATATCAGTCTTATTAATAGTATCTCTGCATATGATTTCCTCATGCAAGGGAAACAAAAGAAAAAATAAACAAATGAGACTATGTATCAAACTAAAAAGTTTCTGCACAAGAAAATCACCAACAAAACAACAACAAAAAGCCAACCAAATGGTAGAAGATGTTTGCAAATTGTATGTTTGAGAAGGGGTGAGTATCCAAAAATATATAAAAAAATTATACAACTCAACAACAAAAAACAAAAACCCAATTGAAAACTGAGAAGAGGAGTTGAATAGACATTTTTTCCAAAGAAGACATATATACATTTTCCACAGAAGGCCAACATACACATGAGAAGTTGCTCAGCATCACTAATCATCAGGGAAATGCAAATCAAAACAGCAATGAAATATCACCTCACACCTGTCAGAATGGCTATTATCAAAAATGCAAGAAATAGCAAATGTTGGCAAGGATGTGGAGAAAAGGGAGCCTTCATACACTGTTGGTAGGAATGTACATTGGTGCAGCCACTATGGAAAACAGTAAGGAGAGTCCTCAAAAAATTAAGACTAGAACTACCATCTGATCCAGGTATTTCATTTTTGAGTATTTATCCAAAGAAAAAAAAGAAACCAAAACCCCCCCAAAAACAAACCCACTACTTTGCAAAGATATATGCATCTGTATTTTCTTCACAGCATTATTTACAATAACCAAGATATGAAAACAACTGGTGTCCATAAAGGGATGAATGGATAAAAAAGACGTGGTATATATTTACAATGGAATACTACTCAGCCATAAAAAAGACCATCTTTGCCTTCTGCAACAACATGGATGGATTTGAGAGCATTATGCTAAGTGAAATAAGTCAGACGGAGAAAGACAAATGTGATTTCATTCATGTGTGGAATATAAAAAACAAACAAAGAAACAAACAAAAAACCAAAATAAGTTAACAAACCAAACCATACAGAAACAAACACGTAGGTATAGAGACTGAGTAGTGGTTACCAGAGAGGAATGGCAAGGGAGGGTGAAATACGTATAAGTTATCAACTATACCAACAGTATGGTGATAGATGGAAACTAAATTTTTGGTGGTGATCACGCTGTAGTGTATACAGAAGTAGAAACATAATGTTGTACACATGAAACTTTTATAATGTTGTAAACCAGTTGACTCAATTTTAAAAAAGTGCAATGAAAAAAAATCATGACTTCTCTAACATATTTTCTGCGAAGGCTAAATGAAACCACATAAGTGATGATCTAAGCACTTAGTGCTATACAGTTACAAACTGTTACGTGGTACCTAAGGAGCTTTATTTAGAGAAAGGACTGATAGCGTCTGAACATTTTCCTCAGCTATTTGAAGGGAGAAGGTGTAGCTCTTGGAGATGGCCTCAAGGTGGCAGTAATTACATATAATTGCACAAAGTTACCACCAGCCTTTTTCACAAGTCAATTAAGTTCCTTTACAGCTCTACCCTTGTGACTTATAGTGAGGGTGACATGACACATATTAATTAAGGTTGTTTTAAGTGGTAAAAAAGAAAACAAAATAACATCTCGTACGAGTGAACATCGAGAAGACGTCTTGCCTTAGAGGGGATCTAAATGAGGATTTCCTGCGGAGAAGACATTAAATTGGGGTGCAAACAGTGAAAAGGTTTGACCAAGTTAGGTGTGTGAAAATCCTGAAGCAGAAAGAAGCACAGCATATTGAAAAAACTTTGAGTAGTGAGCAAAGGGAGGGGGTGTGAGGGAGACTCACGTAGCAGACAGTAAACCCACTGTATTCCTCTAGGAGATTCCCATCTCTCTCCCTCCCCTAAGAAAACAAAAGACAGAAAGCTTCCTGTGGCAAGAAATACTATCAAATTTACCAACTCCCTGTAGAAGCAAGAGATTAAACTATACTTAAGTCTCAATATTTGATTAAATCACACTTAGAGTTTTTTTATGTAGAAGATGAAATGAGATGCAATTTGAGGTTCAAGCACAGTAATATGGCTTAAAGAAAGTAGCAAAATAGAAACAGGAAGGAAGCCTCTTATTTAAGAGAAAATGCCCCTGTGAACATATGATTATTAACGAGGTATCCAAATCTTTCACTACAGAAATCCCCACAGGTCTTACATCACTGGAACAAGAATTCTTTGACAGTAGTCTTGATCATGAGATATTTCAGAAATGCAGAAATCACTGTTTGTTCTGTAAGAGTAGAAAGATAAATTAGTAAAAATCTCTGGAGACTAAGCAGCAAAATGCTATAATCCTGTAAAAGGCCAAGAAAATAAAATATTTGGAAGGATTACAGTGAAGAAGTTACCAGGATAAGTCATTTAAAAAGCTGACTAGTGCTGGCTATGTCATATTTTGTCATTAGATAGTTTTCTCCTTCATTTGCTTTCTTCCTAAGGAGAGAGAGGTTTTCAAGTTATAAGGTGATTTTGAAACTTCACCCATCAATGTTTATAGCTTTTGTGCAGTCAGGGAAACTGCACAATTTTCTTTCAATGAATATTTTATTCAAACGAAGAATGGTAACAGAAATATCTTCTTTTGGTCTTTTAGAACAAATTCATGGCTGAAAAAAGTTACAACGTTAGAACTTTCTTGTCCAGTGAACTTAAATGTGGTTCAGTAGAAACCAAAGTTCCTTAAGTTAGACTCAAATGGGAAAGTGAGTCACCCAGCTACTTCTCCTTCCTTCTCTGTTTTCAGAAGCGGCAGTGGCAGGTGGAGATCTTGTAAGAGCACAAGCCAGCAAAGCAAAAATCAACAAATGGGGTTATATCAAACTAAAGCACTTCTGTGCAAAAAAGAAATAATCAAGAAAATGTAAAGGCAACCTATGGAGTGAGATAAAGTATTTTCAATCCATCTCTCTGGAAAGGAGTGGAGATCCAAAATAACTAAGGAACTCATACAACTCAATAGAAGAAAAACAAACAATCTGACTTAAAAATGGGCAAATGACCTGAGAAGACATTTTTCCAAAGAAGATACACAATGCTGGTATATGAAGAGGTGGTCAGTGTCACTAATCATCAGGGAAATACAAGTCAAAATCAAAATGAGATATCATATTATACCTGATAGGATGACCACTGTCAAAAAGACAAGAGATGCTTTTTTTTGAGTCCCCAAGGTGGTGGAGTAGAAAGACCTTGGGCTCATCTCCTCTCATAGGCACACCAAAACTACAACTATTTACAGAACAACTATGGATGAAAAAGACTGGAACCTACCAGTTCAGATCTGCAGCTAGAGACATAAAGAAGAAATCACAATGAGACAGGTAGGAGGGGCAGAGTCACGGTATAGTCAAGACCCACACCCCTGGGTGGGTGACCCACAAATGGTAGACTAATTATAATTGCAAAGGTTCTCCCCAAGGAGCAAAGAGTCTGAGCCCTATATTGGGGTCCTCAGTCCAGAGGTCCTGCTCTGAGAAGATGAGCCCCCAGAGCATTTGGCTGTGAAGACCAAAAGGACTTATTTCAGGGAGACCCAGAGGGCTGTGTGAAATAGGGACTCCACTCTTGAAGGATGCACACAGGATCTCACACACTCTAGGACTCAGGGAAGAAATAGTAATTTGAAAGGGCAATGGGTCAGACCTACCTGCTGATCTTGAAGAGTCTCCTGGAGAGGCAGGAGGCAATTGGAGATAACCCTGGGGACATGGACACTGGTGGCAGCCATTTTTGGAAGCTTGCTGTACCACGTGGACACTGATGCTGGCAAACCATTTTGGATTCCTCCCTCTAGCTTACGGCCTCGGGACCCAGCCCTGTCCCCACTTACCAGCCTGTAGGCACCAGTACTGGTTCTTCAAAAAGGTAAACAAAATTGATAAACTGTTAGTCAGATTCATTAAGACAAAGGAGAGATGGCCCAAATCAATAAAGTCAGAAATGAAAAAGGAGAAATTACAACCAATACCACAGAAATACAAGGGATCATAAGGGTTTACTATGAACAATTTTATACTAATAAAATGGACAACCTAGAAAAAGAAATGGACAAATTCCTAGAAATGTACAGTCTTCCACAACTGAACTATGAAGAAATAGATAATATGAACAGATTAATTATTAGTAATGAAATTAAATCAGTAACAAAAAACTCCCAACACGTCAATGTCCAGGGCCAGATGGCATCACATGTGAATTCCACTAAACATTTAGAGAATGATTAACATCTATACCTTTCAAACTTTACATAAAATTACAGAGGAAGGAACACTTCTGAACTTTTTCTATGAGACTAACATCACCCTGATATTAAAGCCAAAGAAATCACAAAAAAAGAAAATTGCAGGCCAATATCACTGATGAACGTGGATGTAAAAATCCTCAACTAAATATTAGAAACCTGAATCCAACAATACATCAAAAGGATCACACACCATGATCAAGCGGGATTTATCCCAGGGATGCAAAGATGGTTAAATATCCACAAATCAATCAATGTGATGCACCTCATTAACAAGATAAAAAATAAAAGCATATGATCATCTCAATAGATGCAGAAACAGGTTTTGACAAAATTCAACATCTATTTATGACAAAAACTCTCCAGAAAGTGGATCCACGGGGAACATATGTCACCATAAGGACATATATGATAAGCCCACAGCTAAAATCATACTTGGTAGCGAAAAACTGAAAGCATTTCCTCTAAGATTGGGAATAAGACAAGGTTACCCACTCTTGCCACTTTTATTCAACATAGTATTGGAAGGGTTAGCCACAACAATTAGACAAGAAAAAGAAATGAAAGGAATCCAAATTGAAAAGGAAGGAGTAAAACTGTCACTTTTGCAGATGATGGGATACTATACATAGAAGATCCTAAGGATGCCACCAAAAAACTACTAGTGCTCATCAGTGAATTCAATAAAGTTGCAGGATACAAAATTAATATACAGAAATCTCTTGCAGAGATTATATAATTGCAAAATTAATATACAGAAATTTCTATACACGAACAACAGAGTATCAGAAAGAGAGATTAAGAAAACAATCCCATTTACAACCACATCAAAAAGAATAAAATGCTTAGGAATAAACTTACCTAATGAGGTAAAAGAGTAGCACTTGGAAAACTATAAGACACTGATGAAAGAAATTGAGAATGTGTCAAAGAGTGTTCTAGCTATGTTTTCTTCTAGGAGTTTTATGGTTTCTAGTCTTACACTCTTTGACATAAATTGTAGCAATATATATATATTTTTTGGATCTGTCTCCTTAGGCAAAAGAAACAAAAGCAAAACTAAACTGATGGGACCTAATTAAACCTAAAAACTTTTGCACAACAAAACAAACCATCGACAACACAAAAAGACAAACTACTGAATAGGAGAAAATATATGCAAGTGATGGGACCAACAAGGGGTTAACAACTCACACTCTTTCCTGAATTAGGTTCAGGCTTGGTTTTAGGCTTTGTTAGGATGGATCTAGTGTAGTTGCTAGTCTGTTGTACAATGTTTACTCCTAATGTGGAAACTCTCTGTTTTGTTAGTCTGATGCCTGGAGGCTAAAGGAGTGTTTCTATCCTACCAACAACGTTCAGTATTGCCGGCGCTGGTTGCTCTCCTGGACCTCTGCTCTATTCTCAGCCTCATAGAGGCTGCTCTGTGGTAGGTCTCATTTTATCTCACCTCCTATAGATGCAACCCAGGACTCAGGCAAAGAACCCTCTGTATAGCTCCCTCCTCTCCAATTTCCAGACACTTGGGTGCTATGAAAAACCCTTTGGCCCAGTGTGACTGTCATGCTCTGCTTTGACACCTGCTCACTAGCTGGCAATCAGGAAATTGTCCAAGGTGGAGATATTGAAGACTATAAAGCCGAGTTTGCCTTCTATCAGGGACCTTATCCTTCCGCTGCCCATTGGTTAAAGCCTGAAAACTGTCACCTCACGTTATTTTATTGAGTTATATTGCCACTTATGGTGGTAGGTTACTCTGCAATCACCAGAAATAGAAGTCAATAGTTACACTTTAACTATTACTGATTTTAGATATTTAATTTTTTTAGGTGACATTTACTGTCATTGAGAATAGATTTAATTCACCATTCATTACTTTTTGCTCATTGCATGTCCCTACATGTGATGCAGGAAAAACGGATGTGGGGCATGAGGAGGGCCATGAGGAGGGCCGTGTCCCAGGCTTCAGCTGAGCCCCTGGGACGTGTCCTGCCAAGTGTGGGTCCTTGGTTTTGCGCAGGAAAGAATTCAAGAGTGAGCTACAGTTGAGGAAAAGTAGATTTACTTAGAGATACTTCAAAAGGCAAGAGAAAGGCCATGAGGTGTGGGGGTTGGGAGCTCAGATTAGAGTGAAAATAGGTACACAGTCCAAAGACAGAGCACGGGCTGTTTCCGAAGAGGAGGAAGAGAGAGAGAGAAGCGGAGGCCACGAGGCAGCGCTGTGTTGCCAGTTTTTATGGGCTCAGTGGCTTCATATAATAGTAAGTGGAAGGACCAGTCTAACTAGCCTGGGGAAGGGGCTGGGATTCCCAGCTTGTTGGCCATTTCCCACTCTTTGACCTTTTGTCGCTAGCCTTAGGACAGCCATGGCGCCTGTGGGCATGTCATTTATCATGCTAATATATTACAATGGACGAGTAATGAAGCTCAAGGTCTATTGGAAGTCAAATCCCCCACCATCCTGAGCCTCAAGGCCTCCTGGGGGTTGAATCTTCCACCATTTTGATGTTAATTGCTGTATCATTCCTTGAATGGCTGTGCCCTGCCCCCTTCCTGTTTCTCTTGGGGCCTGGAATCCACGCATTAATGCAAGGATAATTAGAAATAGTTGGAGAACTAACCATGAGTGCACCTTCAAATCAGGTGAATGGCACTGGATATTCCACGGGAGCTGGGGACAGGGAAATATCGGTACCTTTGTGTGGATCACCAGGGTGCCTCATCCAGAGACACCAGTCACACAAATGATCCTCTTCTGAGGGATTTAGTTGCAGAAAGTAACTCTTTTTGTGGGCCAAGTAAACCTTGCCCCAGGGCACAGGGCTTACTGATTTGAACTAGGCTGTGATGTGAATAACCTTAGGCTGGCTCTGGTTAGGGCCTTGTCCTCTGGAAATCACATTCAAAATGTTGAATGTTGACCTCAATGTTTTTTTTTTGTTGTTGCTTTGTTTTTATTGAAGTCAAGTCAGTTTACAATGTTGTGTCAGTTTCTGGTGTACAGCACAATGCTTCAGTCATACATGAACGTACATGTATTCGTTTTCATATTTTTTTCACCGTGAGCTACTGTAAGATATCGAATATAGTTCCCTGTGCTGTACAGCGTAAACTTGTTTATCTATGTCATATGTACCAGTCAGTATCTGCAAATCTCAAACTCCCAGTTTGTCCCTTCCTACCCCCTTCCCCACTGGTAGCCATAAGTTTGTTTTCTATGTCAGTGAATCTGTTTCTGTTTTATAAATAAATTTATTCATCTTTGACCCCGATGTCAATGAGGCTCCGTTTACTCCACCCTGTATGACTCCTGTGCACAAATCAAGCACCTCCAAACAGCTCATTTCGGCAATAAAGAGACCATCTCCAGCAATTCTGGAAAACGATGCCTTTTAAAAAAGGAAATTTTATTTTATTTTTTTAACATTACAAACATTTTAGAGGCAAAATGTGGTATTCTGAGAAAATACAGAGGAATATATGTAAATATTAAGAAAGTCCCCCAATCCATAGTTCAGGTATGAAAAACTCTAATGCGCTGGGCTGTTTTACTGAATCTGTCATTTAAATGAAATATCACTACTAAAGCCACCTAAAGATTTAGACAGGGAGGGAGGTTCTCTGCTGTAACTTTCAGAGTTAAATCAGGACTGATTGGTCCTTCCTCTATTCTTGACGACCTTGAAGGAGAGATAAGAAAGACATGATGAGGTCCGAGCAACTGCTGTGAAGTTCTGCTGGTTCTCCCCCTTCACCCACACCGCCTGTCCTGCTCCTGAGTCGGTCCCTCTCCTGTCCTCTCTCAAATGCTGTTCATTCTCTCTCTCCCACCTCCTCTAGTGCAGTATTTTCTTTTAAATCTTCCCGATCCCCATCATCTGAAGCCTGAAAGATACTTCCTCATCCAGCATTTGAACAGGGTAAGGATTCTTTCTACAAGGGTGTTGAGCGGGAACCGTAGAAGAAAGAGAAGTGCTGGTTCACCAGCACTGAGGGCAGGGAGTCCTCCGTGGGACAGAAAAGTGAGAAGCAGCAAGGTCAGGTAAATATCCTTCTCTGTGCAGTTGCTCCGGATTAGAGGTAGAAGACAGAGGTTCTTGTGTCAGGGAATCTGAAAGTGGAACAGCTGTTGTGTGTGTCCACGTCTGCAGGCGTGAACATATCAGAATTTCTGATTTAATTAATTGCATTAACTTTGAATAGCGTGCCAAGAATCCCACGGCGGCCCTCTGTGCATGTTTGTGTGTGTGTGTCCCCATGTGTATGAGACAGAGCGTGATGTCATATGGGGTCAACTGCATCTTTCTCTCGCGGGTCAGGATGTGCATTTCACTACAATATGGTCCCTTTTGCTCTAAGGTGTAGTTATTCAAGATCCTGGGACCCCCTTGATCATTACTGTCTGGCATGAGCTCTGTGGATCCCTTCCTCATTAAACATTTTTCTTTTTGGTGCTTATACATTTTCCATTTTACCTTTGACCTCTCTGATCACTTCTTTTTATTCTCTTGCATAGAATCTTTTACCTCAGGCCACTTTCAAATGCCAGTTTTCCCCAAGGCTTCACCCTTATCTATCTGATCTTCTCATTCAAACTGCCCAAGAATCTGACTCTGATGCGAGAACACCTGGGCCAGGATAGGAATCTCAGTTCCACCACTTACTGGCTGCGTCAATTAGGGCAAGTTACCTCCTACCCTTTAGTGGGCACCTGTGTCTCCTATCAATGGAATGGGAGTAATGATTGTATCTTCATCCTTGTTTCCGCTCCCAGCACATGTTGAGTGCTGAATGTTTTCTGCACATGTTAGTATATATATTGTATGGTAGATAGTATATATATTGATTTTAGGCAGTATCATTCTAACCTATAACTTTAGCAACTATCTCTAAACTGACATACACTGCTATTTCTACTTGATATCTGTCTCTAAACCTAGCCTCTCTCCAAAGCATCTCTTCAGATAGTTACAAGAATATTTTTTCTAATAATGTTAAAGTAATCTAGCATTCTTCTGCACAAAATCTTTCATCTTGTTATTTATTTCCACAATACATTTTCTGTTTATTTATTTCTGACAAAAGGCTGCACTGTCTCTCCCCCCTTACTTTTTTTTTTTTTTTTTACCTTTTGGCCTCATCTTCCCACAGTCTTCCATATCTACTGAATTTCTGAACTCAATATGCTGCTTCACAGTTTTGAGGACATGCATATGTACTTTTCTTTGCCCAGAGCTCTTTGGAGTGTCTTTGCTGAGAAAAATAGTACCTAGGCAGATTAATTTCTCATTTTGCACCAGGCAGTGACATAATGCATTGTCTCACTTTGCTTTTAAACCAACTTTGTGAGTTAGAGACGCTGACCATTTTAGAGGACCCATAAAGCTGTTTCCCCAGCACCAGGCAACTAGTGAGCCCTGAAACCAGGATCAGGTCAGTCCTGCTCAAAGCCATGCTCCTGGCCATTAAATGAATTTATTCCTCTGCCCTCCTAATTTCTTCAAATATTTTATTTTTTAGCACAAGTATCATATCATTTTGAAGTCTATGTAAGAGTCATCTCCTCATATCCTTTAAAAAAGTCCACTTACAGAAGGTAGTGAGGGTATAGCTCAGTGGTACAGCACATGCTTAGCATGTGTGAGGTCCTGGGTTCAATCCCTAGGACCTCCATTAAAATTAAAAAAGAAAAATTGTCCCCTTACAAATGAATGTGAGAGCATTGTATTCTCCTCCCACCTGCAGACTCTATGCTCTAAGAAAAGAGAAGCCTGGTGCTCTGAAAACCTGTGCAAAATGATCTGCCTTTTTGGAAAACTAGTGTTTCTCTAGCAGGTTCCCACCTTGATGAAGCTGTGATCTACACATGCCAGTTTCAACTTCCGGTCAATTGTTCTCAGTTTAAAGCAGAACAGTCGAAGCTTATCTCCTTCCTTACACTGGACGTCGTGCCATTTCCCATTCCCCACGACGTCCATCTTTCCTGTTTTATCTTGTATCTCATAGATTGTGTTCTTCACATTCACTCGTTTCTGCAACAGAAATTTAGCAGTTTCTGAAAATGCAATAACTTCCATATGTATGAGAAAGACCCTTATGACCCAGTAAATACAAGACATAAAAAAAGCAATTACAGCCACAGATACACATATAGCTTTGGACTTCTCGGAGAACTTTCTTTTACTATCTTGCTTTTTTATTTTTGCTTTTCTCGTTTCAGATGTTTGCCAGCTGGCAGTTCTAGAACAATGAGTTTTCTTTCTTTTTTCTACTGCTTCCACCTCAAGAGCAGCTTTATTTCCTTAGAACAACTGGAAGAGAGGGATCAGAAGTCCTTGATGAACTTCTGTGTCTCCTCGCCTTAGTCAGAAATGAACGGACATGGACTGTAACTATTCATTTAATAGATTGTAAAAAAAAAAAAATCTGTATAACAAGTAAGGTTCTGGTTACCCACTATTTTTTTCTCAAACTTCTCCATTTGCTCGGTCTTCTCCAGTATCTTATTCCCACTGATGTAGGTCCCACAGGTCACACTGTATAGCGTCTCACTCATGAGAGTTATTCTCATCAATTGTATAGCTGTGTTTATAAATATGGTCTCTTAAAGATGGTATAAGAAAGTATTTGAGGTAAATTAAGAGGCTATCTTAGAAGATAAGTATATAGGTTTATGAAGCGGGCAATCACGTAAGATATTAGGTGAGTTCATAGCAGTTTGTAAATTTGGGGGGGATTGGCTCCATCATACTATCTAGTATCCTGAACTTGGAAACTGATGTGTCAGTAAAGCTCTCTATGCCTTTTTTGATAAATAAGGGAATTAGATGACCATATCTTCCAAATATCATAAAATACGATATTTCTTCAATTAACTATTCACGAATAATAAATGGATAAGACAGAGGAGACAGCATTATGTGGTTATATCATTTGCCTAACTGTTGAACGTCTATGCATTCAGGAGGATACCAGCAAATGTATTTATTATTCTGGATACATGCCATAACCAGCATTCAGCCTTAGTAGGGCAACCCATTCTTCAAAATACAAAGAGAGTAGTGAAGTTCAGAGATAAAATGATTAGAATGAGCATATAGATTTATACCCTGCACTGTCTTTGATCATGGTGTCTGGGCATAGGTAGTCATAACTGGTGAAATGACAAGGTTTCTTAGTGAATCTTTTTCAAGGACTTGCTTGGAAGTGTCTTGGGGAGAAGACTGCTAACAGGTCACCCAGTCCCATTTCCTGTGGTGTGGCAGACTTGGCCACCTATCTGTAGCCAAGAGAGAGAACTGAGCACTGAGTTCCAATATTCAGTCAGTAAACAGAGCTCGGCAAGGGAAGATGTTCAATTTCAGGCCCTGATGGAGAAAATGAAAAGCAATTTTAAGAGATTACCTGATGTAACTCAAACAGCCCATACACAAATGTTCCTGACGCTTGCTTGTGAAGATTATCGATCTTCGGCGTTTCATTTGCTCTTTTGATAATGCTGTTTGGAACTTCGAGCTTTTGATCAGGACCAGCTTCAGACACAGATGATGCTTCATTTACTTCCAGGATTCCTTTGCATTCAAAATAATCTGATATGGTAATGACCTTCTGTTTTATGAATTTCTCTTTCAGGTTGGCATTTAAAACCTTCACTTGGAAAAACTGACTCGCGGTAACCACTGTAGCGTGGAACATGGTGCTTTTCCCCTTGTCTGGAGACTCATATTCAAATAGCTCTGTTGCTTTGAGTACCATCACTGTCATTGGTCCCTTTTGAAGAACACTTCCCCTGGCAGCCACCTTGCGCTGGACCTGCGCTTTCTGGTTCTGTGTTGGACAGAAGCAGGAAAATAAACTTACAAGTTTGAGGGGGGAATACAAAGTCACTTTCTATGAGTGACCCCTCAAACACAACATTGGGCCACAACAACCTTTACAGATATTTGGAGCTGGACTCAGGCTAGAAAGGAAGAGTTTCATGGGAAGGAAACCTCGTGAGCTGGTAAAGCTTAGACAGCAGAAGCATAAGGTAGCAGACAATAGGAAAAGAAGTTAGAACATCCATTTTAAACAAAGTAATCTTTCTGAATTAAAGCATGAACCTCAGCAGGAGCAACACAGAGCCACGGATGATAAGAACATTGTTGTAAAGTACTTGAGAGATAGATTTAAACATAATGATGAAGTCTAATATCTCTTCCACCCACTTAAAGGACCAAAGAAAATAAAAAGAGTGAAGAAAGAAGTAAGATCACACTGGAAATAGAGAATGGTGCCTACCACAAGTCACAAACATGAACGTTTTCCATTTTTGCTAGTGTACCTGGGGACATTTTGAGGGCTCAAAGTATTGCCTCTTTCCAAGAAATAATACTCTGTTATAAGTAGTGAGAAAGACATGGTGGCTCAGAATTCCCTATTCAAAACTGGCTCAAATAAAGGATATCTGATTAGAACTATGCCCTCTGCAGTGTATCCACAGTGTTTCTCATTAGCTTGGATGCTGACCGGAAAAACAGAGGACAGGTTTGTTTACCTCCAATCGCTTTTCTCCACAGTGGCCTGATTTATTTGAATTGCAGCAGAATGCTTTCATGGAGACAAAGCTGCCTGATCTGTAATTGGAGGTGTGGGAAGCATGGGTGGGCCCTGTGTTCATGGAACACCGAATCAAGCTATCTTCTTTCATAGACCAAAAGTGTACAGAGTGGTCTGGCCTGGGTGATCACTTGTAAATGACTGGGCCTTACCTGGATGTGGCTTCTCATCAATGTGACCCATTTACCATGACAAAAGAAACACCTTTGCCGAAGTGATTTAATCAACAGTAATAGAATTATACACCGGACTGACAATAGTTACTGTGGAATGCACCTGTTAGTGAGTTGAAGAAAACTTGGAAAAGAGAGACAGGAAATGACAGGTAGGTGAGTCGAGGCCTGGGGAGGTGGAGGACAGCCCAGGGTTGTGGATGTGTTGGTTACCAAAGGACAGAGAGGTTGAACCTTCTCCTGAGGCACTTTATTTATTTATTTTTTTTGTTCCAGTCTTTTCTTTGGTTGGGTTTTTTCTTTTCTGAAAGTAGTTTAATTTTTCTGTAATGGTTTTCAATATTAAAAGAAACAGAACACATTTTCATGACACTATGGTAGGTTCTATTTATGTGCAAGATTATGTCCTTGGAAACTCCAAGGAGTTCCAACTCATCACCAAGACAGCTGGCTGGGAGGTAAGAGTGGCCATAGACGGCTGTGTTAAAAAAGGGATGGTTGACTCACACAGACACATCACTCCTCTGTGTCGTAATGGGAAGAGCACTGCTCTTAGAATTAGAAAATCTGGCTTTATGTAAGCGTAAGCAAGATGCATTTTCAATCCAGTTGTTAACAGACTTTTATAATGAGGATGATGTGATCATATTTATGTCAGAGAAATTTTTACTCTGTTTTTAAAGTGCCTTACTCTTTGCCTGGCAAAAAAGTAGATAATCCATAATTTCCCAATTTGGTAAATCTGAACTGTTGGAATAATCATAAAGAACCGAGCGCCTTAGCAGAGTTCCTTCTGCGGGACCGCAAGCCCGTCCCTCTTCCTCGAGCTTACCTGAGCCACAGGACTCTGCTTTCCTCTCTCAGGTGCCTGGGCACTGCTTGTGGTGGGTGCGGGTGTTGCAGAACCTGTTTCTTCCTGATTACTCTTTTTTGCTGAAGTTGTCCTTTCGGCTTTTGTTTTCTTTGCAACTGATATAAAAACAAAGACACAATCAACCCAGAGCAGCTGTTTGAAGAGAGCTGAAGCAGTTTTGGGGTTATCTCCCCCCAGCTCCTGCTTGTGGGTCGAGAGGTACGTTATTGTTTACCTTGACTGCATTGGCCATCCTGGCCACCAGGGGACCGAGGGTAGTAATATAGGCAGGGAGACTGTCTCATGCCTCCTTCATGGTTTTGGTACTTCCTCCCCGTGCAGTATCCCTCCTGTCCTCTGGGTTCCCATGTCCCTGAGTCAGACCCTTTCCCTACCCTGTTCCCCTATCCTACTCTTTAAAAAAAATAATCCAAGGTTTTCATGATGTTGATTTCCTAAAAGATGCATTAAACTTACAGAAGCCAGTGAAAGGAAATATGATATGAATCTGTAAGGTGACAAAATGGTGATATTGGTCTTTGAAACTTTGGTTTTGCCTGGTGGTTTTACAAAAGTCCTTTATATCTCTGAGGCGGAGGTTTTTATGTTAAGTACTGCTGCCTCTTTATTACTAGAAAGGATGATGACCATGGAGCAAATAGTCTCAATAGAATAGTCACATTAATTGGTTAAATGTAAATATTTTTTAAAAAAACCACAAATCTTAAATTATCATTTTCGAACATTTCTAATGTATTGAAAATTGCAGCTTCTCTTCTATTTCCTCCTTTTCTTCTTTATCCTTACCCCAAATATACCATTCAATGTACATCGATCCCCTTTATAAAAAAGGGGATGTTCTATGTCGTCAAACCTGTTGGCTTCTGCAGTACTAACATTGTCATGGCTACTAAGACGTAAATTGGAAAAGGAGTAATTAAACGTGACTAAGGTGGTGTTCGATTCAAGACTAGGGGGAGCCAGAGGAAAGCAGTTGTACTTGAGGTCTTCCTTGTTACCTTTTAGCATCTCCATTCTAAGGTTTTGTTTGAGCTCTTCAAGTTCTTTTATACCTTCTATCAATTCTATTAGTTTGTTGACACAGGCAACCCCTGGGAATTTTGCTTCCATCAGATCAGCAATCTTAATTCTGTCATATTTGTCTTGAGCTTTTGAGGTCAGTTTTAAATTACGGGCCAGTAACGACTTAAGCATACGAAAGTGATAATCATCGATGTTCTGTAATCCTTTCACCAGAAGGATTCTCTTGTATTCATCCACCATCTCTCAAGTTACAGATGAGTCTACAAGAGAAAAGTAACATACAGTGTGACGCATTTATACAGACAAGTTAAAAGACTGGTTATGTCTATGTGAGTAAGTGGGCAACGTGAATGTGGTACCCTTGGGTGCATATGACAAAAAGGAACTTCAGGACCAGATGTGCCATTTGGAAAATGTATTGAGAACTTCTGCATTAGGAAGATTTTTTAAATCCTTCCCTATTAATGATGATAGTTGAGCTGGATCAAGAGAGTGTGTGGTAGAAAGATGCTTAGAAACAGGTCCTTTTTGCAGTGTGTAGAATATAGACTGTTTACTGACAAAGTTCCCAGTCCTCCTCCCATCCTTTATTAGGGCTGGAGTCTGGCTGTGAATGTCTGTGGTTGGGTCCTGACTCTCCCCACACCCACAAGGTTGAAGTGACCTATGTGCAATGTAGGCTGCAGCCTCCCACCTTGTGTGAGGATCCTTCTGCCACAGCGTTCCAGTTCCATGCTGGGTACCCACCTTCATCCACTTTGGCTCTTCCTCTAGTCAGATCTCATTAGCATCATCTCTCCCTGGGGCTTGGACCATGTGCCTACATCACTGTCCCTTTGCTTGACTTTTACCCTCTCTCTAATGCAGAATTACAGCATTCCTTGTCTGGGGTTACTTAATAGCTGCTTGAATTTCCTCCTTCCAGACTTAATCTCTCTAATCAGTTATTTTCATAGACCAAATTACCTCTCTAAACTACATTTTACTCTGCTTGAAATTTTCAATAGCTCCCCATTTTCTTTATGAACAATTCCTTGTCCGTAGCCTGGCCAGGAAGTCTTGAAAAATTTGACTCTTTCCTACTTTCCCTACTTTCCATTTTTTATATTTAAGCTCTAGAACTTTATAGGACTTCTTACTATTCCAGACCCTCCCATGGAATATACTTCCTACCCTTCTTCTTGCAAAGCAGATCTAGGGAGTACGTTGTCTTCAAGAAGCTATTCAAAATTAATTTAAAAGTTTGCCAACTTAGGTAATATGCAGATGTGCTCAGCCTGAATCAAATCATTGGGAAACCCTTACATAGGCTATTTTCCATATAGTGTGTAAACTCTGAAAATATAGCTTATGAGAACCACTATTTGTGAAAAAATGACACTTCTTTCATTTTTTCCCCTCCAATACCCTCCCTCAACACATTGACTCAGGAAGCAGAGTGTGCGTGTTAAGAGCTTGGACTTTGCAGTTCAGGAGATTTGGCTCCTGGCACACAATAGTATGGCTCTATCGTTCAATGGATACAAGTAGAATATAAATTATTTATTTGTAAGATTAGGTTGAAAACTTTTCCACAAGAAGATAGGTTGTGATTAAGAAATAAAAAATAGAAAAGAAAATGTAAGACATGCCAGATACAGATCAAAGTGTCAACATCTGCCAACTAAAATTTGGCACTTGCCATCTGCCTCTGTAAGGACTGAATCACGTTGGTACTTGCTATCTACCTCTATAAGGACTGAATCACATTGGCACTTGCCATCTACCTCTGCTTGGATTAAACCACAAGCCATAGCAGCTGCTGATCTCCAACACTCCCTGAAAGGAGCTCAGGGTGGAGATCAGGAATGAGGCACTCTGTGCTCTGGGGAAACTGACAGAACAAGCCTTCAGACGGTTATTTTCAGGAGGATATTTCATGAGCCCAAATTCTTGCATCTCCTCATATCTGGAAAAGCTCTAAAACCATTAATGGTGACATCTGCGCCTTGTGACTAGCAGCAAGCCTCTGCCTAAATGTGTGCTTGACTGCACGTACTCCCTTCACTAAAATCATATATAATATTGAGTTCCCACCTGCCTCTTCTGAGCAGGTCCTCGGAGCTATCTGAGATGCTGTCTCCCGGGCTATAGTCTTCATTCTGCCCCCAGTAAAACTTAACTCATAACTCTCACATTGTGTAATTTTATTTCAGTCAATAGTCCCCACGTTATTTGTTGCAAAAAGAATAAAAACTAAAATGAAAATGAGGAAATGTTTGAAGCAAGAATGGGATAAACTTCTTGGAATTAAAGTAACACAAACATCTTCAGATTGATCAGGCCAATAGAATATCAAGTAGGAGAGGGAAGGAGGAAAAAAAAAAAAAAGAAATCAAGACATAATGTAGAGAAACTGAAGAAGATCCAAAAACAACGAGAACAATTTGACAGTTTCCAGAGAAAAAGTATAGACGGCTTACAGTTTCAAAATCAAATTCTCGATTGCAAAACTGCATGGAGCAATTTCATATGATTTGCCCCCAGTCCATCGCTGTGCTTTTGAAATCCCCCCAAACTGTGAAACCAAAAACTGTGTGTGTGTGTGTGTGTGTGTGAATTTGGTGACAAAATTTATTAGAAAAATACCTGAGAGGAGGTGGCTGGAGTCTGTGTATAATTAAAAAAAAATTCACTTTAGTGTGAATGTTCATTTCTTGCTCCTGAAATAGTAGTGCATTTGAGATGAAAGTCAGGACCTAGACCCGCCTGGGCCATATATGTGGCACCCTAGATGTTGTGTGCACCTTTAATAGTCTTTCTAAGTCATTCAAGTTCTGAACTCCAAGCCCTGTGTGACCCCAAGTGTTTCAGAGAGATGCAGCCAACCTTCATGGAAGGAAAAGTAATTTTGAAACAGAAATTTTAAATTTAGCTAAAGTGGCATTTTTAAATCTAATGGCCTGTAGATGATTCTCTGAACAGGACCCATAAAATTAAAAATCAGATTTACAACACAAAGACACCTATCAAGCACTCTTTTGGGAAGAGCATTAAACTTGAAGATAGAGAAATGGGGCAAAAAAAAAAAAAATGCTGCAGGCTAAAAAGTAAAAGTGAATAGATGTTGATGAAGTCTTTTAATGTTTTAAGAATAAATAAAGACTTGTTGGAGGGGCCAAGATGGCAGAGTATAAGGATGCTCATAGCTCACCCTATCCCACAGACACACCAAAACTCACATCCATGGACCCACCTAGCCAACCAGAGCATTTGCTGAACTCTGAAAGAACATCACCCTCTTCAAAAGACAAAGACACCACAAATCTGGTAGGAGAAAAGGAAAAAAGAAAGAAGAAAAGGCAAAACAGTGAGGGACCAGTCCCATGGGGAGGGAGCAGCAAAGGAGGAATAGTTCTCCTTCACTGGGTCTCCCCCTCTCCAACGGAGAGGTCAGCAGGATGGAGGCGGAGACTCCAAGACTTGGATCTATATGGAGCACCCCTTGACTGACAGAACTAAGTTAACATCACTAGACAGATCTTCCAGACAGAAAATAAATAAGGCAATAGAGAAATTAAATGATACAATAGAAAAATTAGATTTGGTGGATATTTTCAGAGCATTACAACCCCCAAAAAGAGGATACACATTCTTTTCAAATGCACATGGAACATTTTCTAAGATTGATCATGTACTTGGGCACAAAAGAAGCCTCAACAATTTTAAGAAGATAGAAATTATCTCAGGCATCTTTACTGACCACAATGCCATGAAACTAGAAATCAACTACAGAGAAACAAAGGAGAAAAAAAGGAAAGCATGGAGATTAAACAACATGCTATTAAAAAACCAGTGGGTCAATGATGAAATCAAAGTTGAAATAAAAAAATACCTTGAGACAAATGAAAATGAAAACACAACTACACAAAGTTTATGGGATGCAGCAAAGGCAGTGCTAAGAGGGAATTTTATAGTGATACAGGCCTTCCTCAAAAAAGAAGAACAATCTCAAATAAACTATCTAACCCACCAGCTAAAAGAATTTAAAAAAGAAGAGCAAAAACCCCCAAAAGTCAGCAGAAGGAAGGAAATGATAAAGATTTGGGAGGAAATAAATAAGATAGAGATTAAAAAAAAAATAGAGCAATCAAACCAAAAGCTGGGTTTTTGAAAGAGTAAATAAAGTTGACAAACTTCTGGTGAAACTCACAAGGAAGAAAAAAAAGAGCACAAAAAAGCAAAATAAGAAAGGAAAATGGAGAAATTACAACAAATAACATAGAAATACAGAATATCATATGAGAATATTATGAAAAAGTATACGGACCCAAAATGGATAACCTAGAGGAGGTGAACAAGTTTCTGGAAACATACAGTCCACCAAAACTGAATCAAGAAGAAACTGACCACTTGAACAAACTGATCACTAAAAATGAAATCAAATTAGCAATAAAAAACCATCCTACAAATAAAAGTCCAGGACCAGACGGCTTCACCAGAGAATTCTACCAAACATACAAAGAAGAACTCATACCAGTCCTTCTCAAACTCTTCCAGAAGATTGAAAAGGAAGGAATACTCCCAAACTCATTCTATGAAGCCACCATCACCCTGATACCAAAACCAGGTAAAGACACCATGAAAAAAGAGAATTACAGACCAATATCACGGAAGAACATAGATACAAAAATCCTTACCAAAATATTAGCAAATAGAATCCAACAATAATAAAAAAGATTATACATCATGACCAAGTGGGGTTCATCCCAGGGACACATGCAAATCAGTCAATGTAATACATCACAACACATGCAAAGGGTGGTTCAACACATGCAAATCAGTCAATGTAATACATCACAACAAGAGAAAGGACAAAAACCACATGATCATCTCAATAGATGCAGAAAAAGCATTTGATAAAATTCAACACCCATTTATGATAAAAACTCTCACCAAAGTGGGAGTATAGAGGGATCATGTCTCAACATCATAAAAGCTATATATGACAAACCTACAGCCAGCATAGTACTCAAAGGTGAAAAACTCAAAAGCTTCCCACTAAAATCTGGGACAAGACAAGGATGCCCACTATCACCACTCCTATTCAACATAGTCCTAGCCACAGCAATCAGGCAAGAGAGAGAAATAAAAGGGATCCAAATTGGAAAAGAAGAGATAAAAGTGTCACTATATGCAGATGACATGATACTATATATAGGAAACCTTAAAAGGTCCACACAGAAACTACTAGAAATAATCAGAGAATTCAGCAAGGTAGCAGGTTACAGGATTAACGTTCAAAAGTCAGTTGCATTTCTTTACACTAATGATGAATCAACAGAAAAAGAAAGTAAAGAATCAATCTCCTTTAAAATAGTACCCAAAGTAATAAAATACCTAGGAATAAATCTAACCAAGGAGGTGAAAGACTTATACATCAAAAACTATAAAACACTGATTAAGGAAATTAAAGAAGATTTAAAAAAATGGGAAGATATCCTATGCTCCTGGATTGGAAGAATCAATATTGTTAAAATGGGCATACTGCCCAAGGCAATCCACAGATTTAATGCAATCCCTATCAAATTACCCAGGACATACTTCACAGAACTAGAACAAATCATAATAAAATTTATATGGAACCACAAAAGACCTAGAATTGCCAAAACATTACTGAAGAAAAACAAAGAGGCTGGAGGTATAACTCTCCCAGACTTCAGACAATACTGTAGAGCTACAGTCATCAAGACAGCATGGTATTGGTACAAAAACAGACATATGTACCAGTGGAACAGAATAGAGAGCCCAGAAATGAACCCACAAACTTTTGGTCAACTAATCAGCAAAGGAGGCAAGAATATACAATGGAATAAAGACAGTCTCTTCAGCAAATTGTGTTGGGAAAACTGTACAGCAGCATGTAAAGCAATGAAGCTAGAACACTCCCATTCACCATACACAAAAATCAACCCAAAGTGGATCAAAGACTTAAACATAAGACGAGACAATAAACCTAGAAGAAAATATAGGCAAAACATTATCTGACATACATCTCAAAAATGTTCTCCTAGAACAGTCTACTCAAGCAATAGAAATAAAAGCAAGAATAAACAAATGGGACCTAATGAAACTTACAAACTTCTGCACAGCAAAGGAAACCATAAGTGAAACAAAAAGACAACCTACGGAATGGGAAAAAATTTTTGCAAATGAAACTGACAAAGGCTTGATCTCCAGAATATATAAGAAGCTCATACAACTTAATAAGAAACAACCAAACAACCCAGTGCAAAAATGGGCCAAAGACCTAAACAAGCAATTCTCCAAGGAAGACATACAAACGATCAATAGGCACATGAAAAAATGCTCAATATCACTAATTATCAGAGTAATGCAAATCAAAACTACAATGAGGTATCACCCCATACCAGTCAGAATGGCCATCATTCAAAAGTCCACAAATGACAAATGCTGGAGAGGCTGTGGAGAAAAGGGAACCCTCCTACACTGCTGGTGGGAATGCAGCTTGGTGCAGCTACTGTGGAAAACAGGATGGAGATTCCTCAAAAGACTAGGAATAGCCTTACCATGTGACCCAGGAATCCTGCTCCTGGGCATATATCCAGAAGGAACCCTACTTCAGGATGACACCTGCACCCCAATGTTCATAGCAGCAGTATTTACAATAGCCAAGACATGGAAACAGCCTAAATGTCCATCAACAGGTGACTGGATAAAGAAGATGTGGTATATTTATACAATGGAATACTACTCAGCCATAAAAACAACATAACACCACTTGCAGCAACATGGATGTCCCTGGAGAATGTCATTCTAAGTGAAGTAAGCCAGAAAGAGAAAGAAAAATATCATATGAGATCATTCATATGTGGAATCTCAAAAAAAAAAACAAACCCATAAATACAAAACATAAACAGACTCATAGACATAGAATACAAATTTGTGGTTGCCAAGGGGGCGGGGGATGGGAAAGGACAGACTGGGATTTCAAAATTTAGAATAGACAAACAAGATTATACTGTACAGCACAGGGAAATATATACAAGTTCTTATGGTAGCTCACAGCAAAAAAAATTGACAAGAATACATGTATGTTTATGTATAACTGAGAAATTCTGCTCTACACTGGAATTTTACACAACATTGTAGAATGACTTTAACTCAGTAAAAAATGTTAAAAAAAAAAAAGACTTGTCTGAAGAGAAGCAAAAGAGGAAGTAGGTCTGTGTGGTGGGGTGATGGTAGTGAAAAATGAGGATATGAATGTTCACCATGTTGCTCATTCTTAAGGAGAAGCTAGATATATAAATTTAAAACTATAGACAAAGAAGAAGAAGAAAGAGGAAGGCTGTACTAAGTGTTACGAGTAAGTATTACAAACTAGCCCAAATACAGCATTTCAGCTAAATGTACATAAAATGTCACACTCATTAAAAGACAAAGTTTTCAAACCGGGTTTTAAAAAAACCTACCTATGTGTTGTTGACAAAAGGTCGTTTAAAGGATTTAAAATTATAGTTGCAAAAAGTTTTATCATGCAAACATTAATTTAAAGAAAGCAGTGTATCTGTATTTGTGTAGCTTTATTTAAAAGCTTTATTTAAGATGTTAAAATAAAGACTTTTATCAGAACTGGAGTTTTACCACACAATGATAAAAGGTTTAAGTCCCAGAAAGAACTTAACTGCAACAGTTTAAATTATGTATTTATCTGACAACAGTAAGTACATATTATTATTAATTTATATTCCTTCATATTATTATAAATAGCATTTTGTAGTATATTTCTCTCTCTCTCCATACAATATTTATATTAGAAATTAAGAGAACTATAAGGAAAATTTGACAAAGTCACAATTTTAGTTTGAGGTTTTAGCATAATTTAATTATTGAACAAAGTAAAGAAAAGTATATGTAGAAAAATCAACACATTTAAATTCAAATAAAAAAAATTGAACCCAACATTTAGAGAATTCTAAAACTAAATGCTTAAAACTTTGCATTCCTCTCAAAAACACATGAAATGTTTATGTACCAGACTCTACAAAAAGACCAAAGCATTCCAAAAGATAGGTATAGATTTAATTGTCTCCAATGACCTCTTTCCTATAAACTCTTACAACCAATGTTTACCCGTGACTTTGAGGAAAACAGTCCCCAAAGAACTGAAACTGCCTCTAATACCTGGTGAAGGACGGAGCTGAACTACATAAAATATTGTGACTATATTAAGACACCATATATTTGCATGATTGTGTTTTTGAAACTGAGAAATTTTCTACTTCATGTGTGCGTTTGCTCTCATGTTTTGTAAAGTTGGAATAATATCGTGCAATATAGTTTTAGGTCCAAATTGTTGTTTACTTAATATTATTACATAATATGTTTTTCATGCCATTATGTTGTCTTTTCCCCAGGCCTCCACGACAGCCATTAAGCTAAGAAAACCCACACCAAAGCCCTCTTCTAAACATGAATTCACGCTCTAAACACCTGGAGAATGAATTTTAAAATCTGCGATAGTCAAAATTCATTTCTCTTTATTCGAGCCTCAGTTGTGATATAATGAAAAATGTCTATTATTTTCCTCGTAAGTAAAGGATTATAATCACGTTATTGCGGATTTCACTTTTCTGAATGTGTTGGTACCAGCCTTCACCCCCTCAATCTACTCAAAGACCCCCAAACCAGTTCTCCTCCTGTGATCTTGTGTATCTCAACGAGATACCTAGATCTTCTCTACTAAAATCTTGACAGAACTCACCTCACTGGAAATTCTTCCGCAGTAGTACAAATCTAGAGATCTTCAGAAATGCAGCAACCAAATACTTGTTTTGTTTGAATAGGAAGATAAATCAGTAAAACTCTCAGAAACTGAACTGCAGGATGTTGTAATATCCAAAATGCTAAGGAAATGAAGTTGTTTCCAAAAATGACACTGGTTAGAGTCCTGTAGTAACTTGGCTGGTGCTGGCTATCTCACACTGTGGGAAACACCCAGAGACAAAGAGGTTATGAAACACTGTTGAGACTCCTCCCATCGATGTCCTTAGCTCTGTCTTTCCTTAGCCAGAGAAACCAAACGGTTTTTCTTGCTGTAAACGTCTTAGTCACAGTGAAACATTAGACATACTATTTATTTATTTATTTCGCAAATGTCTGAAAAGACTTACCACGTTAGAACTTTCCCATCCAGCTGATTTGAAGGTGGGTTGGTAGATACCAAAATCCCTGAATCGCAGCTTTTTTCTCAAAGGGGAAAGGAAAGTCACCCAGCCACTGCTTCCTCCTTTCCTGTTCACACAGTGGCAGTGGCAAGAGATCTTGGTAGAGGTCTGTGACTACAGTACTTGACCACGCTTCTTCAATAGAGAAAAATTGTCTGTAAAGTTACCTTTGGTTTCAGAAGTATGTGATATATCTAGATAGTGAGTAACAGTTAACATACCAGAGGCGTAACATCATTACTTACACGTAAACTTTTCCTGGAGTGTCTGGAAATAAATTTTGCCCCAGTTTTCCTCCCGCCCATGACTCAGATCCATTACTTCCATGATTTAATTTCGTGATGACCCTTGCCTTTCAGAATTTTCCACAGAAACACAAGTGAGTAATGGCCTGATACTATCACTGCAATGACTCTTTCCAGTTCTGGAAGAGCAGTAAGTTTCTAGAAGGGTTGAGGACCTAATAAATTTATTTTCTACATTTTTTTCTATAGAGTACAATGGACACAATTTGGAAAATAATCCTGAGATGTCAAATAAATGAAACCAATTAGCAGATAGTATGAGGGTAGCCCACTGTCTGACCTGCAGGAAAGGTAAGGCCATGAAATGAAGAATAGCAATAACACAGCAATAATGGGGGACCTTACAACCCACTTGCATCCATAGACAGATCACGCAGACAGAAAATCGATAAGGAAACACAGGCCCTAAATGACACATTAGACCAGATGGACCTAATTGACACCGATAGCGCATTCCATCTGAAAGTAGCAGAATACACATTCTTCTCAATGCACACAGCACATTCTCCAGAATCAATCACATGCTGGCCCACAATGTAAGACTCAGTAAATTTAAGAAAATGGAAATCGTACCAAGCATCTTTTCTGACCACGTTTTTAAGAGGTTAGAAATCAACTACAAGAGAAAAACTGCAAAAACTGAAAACACATGGAGGCTAAACAATATGCTACTAAAGGACCAGTGGATCACTGAAGAAATCAAAGAGAAAGCCAAAAAATACTCTGAGACAGATGAAAGTGAAAGCACAATGATTGAAAACCTCTGGGACGTGCAAAAACGGCTGTCAGAGGGAAGTTTATAATGATACAAGCCTACCTCAGCAAACAAGAAAAGTCTCAAATAACCTAACATTACACCTAAAGCAGCTTGAGAAAGAAAAACAAACAAAACCCAAAGTTAGTAGAAGAAAGGAAATCATAACGATCAGAGCAGAAGTAAATGAAATAGAGACTTAAAAAAAAAAAACCAACAAGAACAAGATCAATGAAACTAAAAGCTGGTTCTTTGAAAAGATAAACAAAATTGATTAATCTTTAGTCAAACTCATCAAGAAAAAAAGGGAGAGGGCGCAAATTAATGAAATCAGAAATGAAAAAGAAGTCACAACCGATACCACAGAAAAACAAGGGATCATAAGAAGCTACTTTGACCAACTATACATTAACAAAAAGGACAGCCTAGAGGAAATGGACATTTTCTTAGAAATGTACAATTTGCCAAGATTGAATCAGGAAGAAATAGAAAATAAGAATAGACCAATTATCAGTATTGAAATTGAACCAGTAATTAAAACACTCCCAACAAACGAAAGTCCAGGACCAGATGGCCTCACAGGCAAATTCTACCAAATATCTAGAGAAGCGTTAACACTTATCGTTCTGAAACTATTCCAAAAAATTGCAGAGGAAGGAACACTTCCAGACTCGTTCCGTGAGGCCACCATCACCCTGATACCAAAACCAGATACAGATATCACAAAAAAAGGAAATTACAGGCCAATATCACTTATGAATATAAATGCAAAAATCCTCAACAAAATACTAGCAAATTGACTCCAACAATGCATTAAAAGGATCACACATCATGATCAAGTGGGATTTATCCCAGAGATGCAAGGATTTTTCAGTATGCACAAGGCAATCAATGTGATACACCCCATTAACAAATTGAAGAATAAAAATCATATGATCATCTCAATAGATGTAGAAAAAGGTTTTGACAAAATTCAGCACCCATTTATGATGAAAATCTTTACCAAAGTGAGTATAGAGGAAACATATTTCAACATAGTAAAAGTTATTTATGACAAACCTCAGCCAGCACAGTACTAAACAATGAAAAATTGAAAGGCTTCCCACTAAAATCTGGAGCAAGACAAGATGCCAACTCTCGCCACTTCTATTCAACATAGTCTTGGAAGTCCTAGACACAGCAATCAGGCAAGAAACAGAAATAAAAGGGATCCAAATTGGAAAAGAAGAGGTGAAATTGTCACTATATGCAGATGACATGATATTATATATAGAAAAGCCTGAAATGTACATGAACAGACAAGAAACACATTGTTTTCAATTTGGATTAAAAAATAAATCCAGGTACATGTCTTTGACAAAATACACATAAAGCATGAAGTCACCTAAAAGTTGTATAACCAGTTTAGATATAATGGTGGAGCTTAAAATAGACTTTTAGAAAAAAATGTCAGTACAGATAGAATTTCACTGCATAATGACAAAGTATTCAACCCCCAAGAAAATGCAATTGAAATTATGTATTTACATAATATATGTGTATATGTATATATATGTATACCCCGTGTGTGTGTGTATATGTGTGTGTGTGTGTGTGTGTGTGTAAAATGTGTTATTTCTTTACATTACTCAATATGGCAACATATTGCCATTTTTTCCTTCCCTTGATTTACAAATATACACACATAGTAAATATACTTGTATACATGCAGGTACTCCCTGCTTCCTGAAATTTTGCCTTATGTCTCTTCAATTTTACAAAAGATCCACATCAGTGTAGTAATGGCTTTATGGCTTTTTTTTTTTTTTTTTTTGGTAAAAGTGAAAATCCTCTTTGGATTTCTTTCAGTTAGCAAAAAAAAAGGACTAATGTAAATCTTTAGTAAAAGTAAAGTGACATAAGGCGAACTTTTGGAAAGCAGGGGATCCTCTTCGCTTTATGCCATTTTGGCTCATGAAAGGTTTCAGAATAACAATCTCCTTTCAGATAGTGGTGGAAACCTGTATGTATGTAAACTGTATATAAAAATATATGGAAGAAAGCAAAAGAACTAGAATAAGAAACTGACAAAACTACCATTACCGCCGGAGGTTTCACCATCTCTCTCTAAATTGTTGAAACAACAAGGTTAAAAAAAAAACAATAGTTATGATTAAGATTTAGAAGATTTGACCAACACAATTAACAGCTTAAGAAACTTTATCTGACTTCAGGGATTGTGAGTCCAGGATTTATAAACTTCTCAAACACACATGAAATAATTTAAAAATATCATGTACCATGTCATAAAATGGCTAGTTTCCCCAGTATCTACATGTAGTTAGTACAGTGTCCAGCACATAGTAGGTGCTCAATAAACAGTGGATGAATGAACTAATAAATAAATGTTCTTGCTCAGGAGTAAAAAAATGCTGGAAAATGATTTGAATGGGAGAGAGGCAACTCATCTGTGGTGCAGGCATCCTGATTTCCAGCAGACAACTCATAATCAAATTTATCCTAAACTGTTCAACTTACTCAGTACACAAACATGGAAAGATTCCTTCTCCATCTCTTCCACGATCATACTTACAACCATACTCTGGTCTGCTTGCTTTTTGTCAGACGTGTTCAGGAGCTCAAAGAAAACTGAGTCTGCGCAAGTCTCAGAAGTGGATTTGACCACTTTTAAGCAGCCTGGTCTGTGAATGGTTGCAGGCTCTGAAGGGACACTGTGGCTCTGTAGAGCAAAAACTTTTTGGGATTTTAGACCCTTATTGAATTCTTCCATGATGGATTTAGGAGTCATCTCCTTGGTTCTATTAGGTATTAGGTGTGTATCTAAAATGCAGATAATAATAGCAATCAACAAATTTTGTCACTGAGCAGGACCTTGTGGGGCCTTCCAGTTCAGACCCCTCCCCATTTCCTCTGCTGCGGCTCCTCTCTGAAGTATCTGGTATCTCATGCATATTTACTGAGTTTTTCTGATGCTAAAAACCACCACCAAAAGGAAAAAATTAACTACTTGATGATGGAGAGCACGTAGACCCTTAGCCTTCTGGTACCTAGGGGTTTGTAGTGTTAACCACTCCATTACCTCAGCATCAACCAGAGACTTGTGCATGAGCTGATCGTGTATCCTGCAACCTCCCTCCCTTATCTGACCCTTAAATGTGCTTTGCTGAAACCCTTCAGGGAGTTTGGGTTTTCTTGGGCATAAGCCACTCCGTCCTTCTTGCTCGGCCCTGCAATAAACCTTTCTTTGCTCCAAACTCCGATGTTTCAATTTCTTTGGCCTCATGGTGCGGTGGGCACATGAACTTGCATTCAGTAACAGTTACATTTTATTCTTGTAGCCAACATAAATTATCTTAATTCTCCCAACAACCTTAAAGATGGGTGCTATTAACCTTTCAGTTTTGCAAATGAGGCAAAAAGGGGTTAGCTAAATCGCCCTAAATTTTACAACTGCTGATTTTTGATTATGATTTTACAACTGCTGATTCAAACCCAAGGTTTCTTACTGCGAGTTCTTTGTACTATTACCAACACTGAAAATTGCACTTGTGGTTCGGATTTTTTGGTACCGTCTGAGAGTCATGAGACACGGTGCCATATATGTATGTGTCTGTGGGTATGCAGACAAGCAGAGATGTGCAAATATGCAGATGACCAGGACTGTTTTATTTTATTTTTTACTTTACATTCAGTATTTATTTTCATCTTTTAAAAAAATTTTATTGAAGTGTAATTGATTTACAATGTTAGTCTCAGGTGTAGAGCAAAGTGATTCAGTTATACACACATATAGATACATATTTTTTCTTTTCAGATTCTTTTCCAATATATGTTATAAGAAATTGAATATAGTTCCCTGTGCTATACAGTAGGTCCTTGTTGTTTATCTATTTTATATATAGTGATGTGTGTCTGTTAATCCCCAACCCTAGAACTGCTTTATTTTTTTCTGAAAGAAATTGATCATTTTTTCCCCAAAAAAGGAAATGAGAATTTAAAAAATATTCTGATAGAGCAAACAAGTGTGGCAAGACCTTCCTTTGTTTGAACTCAGATGGCGTACACCCCTTTTTGGGGGGGTTGTCTCTTGGGGTATATATTTATGTTACTCTCATATTTCCTACTTCTCTCTTCACTTCCTTTATAGTTAATAAAAAAAATGTTTTTTAAAGCAGAAGTGAGGATACTACACTGTTATTTCTTGATGTTATTACTGGGTATCAGAACAAAACACATCATTTATCATAATTCATAAAATTATATTTCAGAGAAACAAGGTAATTCATGAAGTCTAACCTCCATATTGTATATATTAAAAATGTATACCTCAGGAAAGGTGTGTGACCCCCTGTGAGTCACAGTGAGTTAGTGGCAGAGCCTAGATTAAAACCCAGACCCCTTGACTCCCAGTCTCCCTCCCCGGTGCTTCCTAGGAATGTAGCAGACATTCTTCTGGAGGTTCAGGCAAAGCTGGGAGGCTGGTGTCTCCTGCGGGCCTGGGGAGACGACTCCTAGGAGGGCTGTGCTCTGGCCCTGCTTTTTTGATGCTGTGGTTTGCATTCTCATCTTCCCAATTAGTATTAACTGAGGGAGGCAAGAGGAGAAAACTGGGGCCTCCCCAAGTCTCCTTGCTCCACAACTCAGGGAGCGGGGGAGGCCTCTGCAGAGAAACTGTTGATAATTATGGAAGTTGAGGCTCTGCTTCATTAAGCAGGCAGAGCCCCTCCTGGGAACAGTCCCCTCGCCTCACCCCCCGGCTTCTCCAGCTCAGCTAAGCAGCTTGTTTACTTTCTCATTAGCCAGTTTGTTAGCCCGATGCTCTGTTCCCCTGAGTTGCCCAGAAGAGATGTTTTGGGGAAGGATGTCCTTAGCTGGCTCGGTCTGTCTCTCATGCTTCCCTGGGGGACGTCTAGGCAGCCAGGTCCTGGAAACAGTTGTGTGTGGTGGTGATAACTCAGCGGTGGGGCCGAGGCTCCTCTGTTTGACCAAAGGAAAGTAGGAGCAAAAGCCCTCGGGACGTGGAGGTTCAATACAACGGCCTGAGACCTAATTGAGAAGGAGGGAGAATCCAGGACTGGCTCTGCACACATTGCTCGAAGGTTTCCAGGCTCATCCTGGGATGCCGGGCCTCTGAACAGAGGTGCCATGCTGTCTGCACTCCTCCCCATGTACAGAGTTCCTACAGACCCACACGTAGGTACAACCCTTTAATGCTCACCACCGAGCGCTCTCATGTTTCAGCAGGACAGGACAAATATTATTATTCTCTGTTTTTCAAATAGAAGCCTGAGGCCTACAGTACAGAGACTGACTTCACTGTGAGGGGGATTTCTAGCCTTAATTTGTTAAGATCAGTTGAAATGACACTCAGAATAGCCTTATCTTCCAGTCCATTGAGACCAACCATCAGTAATTTAATTTGATACCTGTATATTACCTCCAACAAAGTAGTAGGAGCACAGTAATGCTATTTATTGGGTTCTCACAATAGTAGGTATATAAACTGAGGCTCAGAAAGGTTATCTGACTGGTCTAAGATCGTGGGAAAATGATGGATCTAGTGACCATCCCTAGATGAGGGGAGGGGCAGGGGGGGAGAGAATATTTTAGGTAAAGGACTAATATAATGTAGGTAGGGATATGAGTTCAATAATTAGTAGCAGTCCAGAATGGATAAAGAAGAAGACGTACAAGGAGGAATAAATGGGAGATGCCGAAATAGTGGATTCAGAAAATGTTAATGATTATTATTACTCTGATTTTACCTTCCCTGAACTGTGGCATCTGGATCTACCAAAAGACTCCTCCTTAGTCTCTTGAAGTACCCAGTTTCTGTGTGAAACAAAGCAGAAAGAGAAGAATTGTTAGTGTATCAGGGCAGAGAAATTATATACATGTGTACACACACACACACACACACACACGTGTTGAAACCACATACTCCGTGGTAGTATCAAAGTTAACATTCTATCACATAGGTTGTATTCATAGTTTATCATTGAAGAAAAGCCCAAGTGTTTTTAAGAACAAAGCAGGGCGGGGGATGGGTATAGCTTAGTGGTAGAGCGCCAGCTTGGTATGCATGAGGACTTGAATTCAATGCCTAGTACCTCCATTAAAAAAATTTTAAAAACAAACAAGAAAATAAATAAACTTAATTACCACCCCAACCCCCCCAAAAGAGAATAAAAGGGCACTATTAATAATTATCGTGGGACCACAGGCATTATTAACCACAACTCACTTAGGCAAACCAGGATACATGAGTGCACTATGTCACTGTAGTGACATGTATTTTACAGTTAAACGTGTTGGTTTCAATAGATAATATACTTAACGTTATTAAAAAGGCAAAACATTTCATGAACGATATATGTAGAAGAGAATTTCTCCAACCCAGACCCGTCTGCCCCATGCCAGCTTGCCCCCCATCCCAATAGGAAATAACTTTCATTAGTGTTTCATACAACAGTGCACTGTTTCTTTATGCAAAGCAAGTAACGAGGAGTATCTTATATGCCCTCTGGGGACCATTTCATATCACGGTAGGAAGTGCCTCCCCTTTTGATAAACAGCTCCACAGTGTTCCATTACGTTTTTAATTTAACCAGTCCCCTTCTGAAGGGCTCACAGGTTGCTTCCGGCCTTGCTATTACAAACAGAATTGCAGTGAAAAACGCTACTTATACATCATTTTATATACATACCTGCAAGATGAATTCCTAGAAGTCGGATTGCTGGGCACACAAAGGAATCAATAGTTTGCATAAATATTGCTAAAATTTCCTCCAAATTAATTTTGCTATTTTGTACTCCTGCGAGCAACGTATAAAAATGTCTGTTTCCCTGCGGTTTTTGCAACAAAGTGTGTTTTTAGACTTCTAGGTCTTTGTCCATCTGAAGGTGATAAAAACATCTCAGTGTAGTTTAAAGTTGCATGTATCTTATTCTGAGTTAGGTTGGATATCTTTTCATGTATTTAAGTGCCTTTATTGTTTTATGAATGCCTATTTGGGGATCTTATTACTCACACTCCAAATTAAGCATCTTGAGGGAAGGGATTGTGTTGTATGAATCTTAAACTTTGCCTAGCAGGAGGTATGGGAAATAGAAAGCATTTCATGAATGAATCACTATTATCTCCCCTCTCCACACACTATTTAAGCTGCTTTTGGTAACACCTTTTCTAACTTTTGGATCACATTTTTTCCTCGGAAAACAATATTATGTATAAATATATCCATAATACAGAATATCTAGATGAATAAAATTTTAAAATCACATATAACATTATTTTAAAGCAATTATTCATCTATTCCTTTCTAATAATTTCCTGTAACATAGGCTTTTTCCAAATATTAATAATCATTGTATAATGTTGACACTTGAAATAATTTGTTAACACTTAACAGTTTTAATCGTCTCCTTTGCTAAATCATGAATTTCTTGATGGAGACATCAGACCTTGTTCTCTTCTTTTGCTCCATTTCTAGTAAGTGTTAAGGGAGTACATTTTACCAGTGGCGGGTAACTTGAGAGGAAAATGAACAATTTCCTTGGCTGAGCAAGGCCTGAATTGGGAATGCTGCAACTTTTATTTTCCCTTTCCATGTTACTTTTAAGTCAAGCACCTCACTTCTTATTCATTTACATTGCTAAATATCTTGCATATATTTTTGCATCGATTTGGGTTTGCAGATGAGCTTCTTATAAACAGATGTTTGTGTCACACTGATTGCTTTCTAGAGGCAACACACAGCCATTATACACCCTTTAGTGCAAGCCAGGAGGAGGTACTACAACGCATGGGTGCGGTCTGTCCCAGAATCTCCCTTGTAGGTTCATAAATAAGACTACAAATTACAGGTGTGTTCGTGCTGGGACTGTGGGGAATGCAGCAGTTTTGTCATGGTAGTTGCAACCATTTACCCTGGAGAAAGGCCAGGGGTTTCACATGAAGTGGAATCTATGCACAAGGTTGTTAAAGACTGAACAAGCATCTGAAAAATTTTTACTTAAGGACAGATTCTTCCAATCTTGAGGTTCCATTATGTTCTAAAGTAAAACTCTCAAAACCACGTAGCACATTTTTTTATGTTGTTAAAACAACTCCAGCTTTCATAGGAAGATTTCCCTGGCTAATCAGAGGAGAGTTAACACTTACGTGCTCTATATGCAAATCTTTCATGATTAATGTTCTGATAGCCAATTTAATTTTGTTATTACCTTGTCCTCTGCCTCTGATTTCTAAATGTTAAACCACATTTGCATTGGCCAATGATGCAAATCTTCTATTCTCCAGCGAATTAATTCTTTCCATCTATTACTTCCATGGCCTTTATACCCATCCAGTTCATGCTTATGTATTATCCCCAGTCGAGGTCAGAATTCACAAGCTGACTGAAGGACGTCTATGAAGATGCTGCTGATGGCAATAGAAATGACAGTGGGGATGGAAAACTGAATAAGCATTATCGAATGTCCCATATAATCATAATGGTGATGATGGTATAAATGATGACAGCAATACTGGTGGTGGTGGTGGTGGTGGTTCAGTGTTTGGCACATAGTAAATATTCAATAATAACTGAATCAATAAATAAACGATAGTGGACATGGAAAAGGTGGTGGCAATTGTCCTGGAAATAAGGAGAGTAACAATGTTGCTGATCTTTTTAATGCTGTGGTCAGGTTAGCAGTTGGTATTTTGATGATTTATTCTTCTTAGGTCATCTAGCTCTGATTAACAGAGCTGAGTGGAAGTGAAACTGAGAATTGTCCTTGCAGGGCAATTTTTAAGAAGAGGAAACTCACTTTTGGGTGCTCAAGGAGTTATTCTACATGTGTGCATAACATTATGCAGGACAGGTTGTCTCTGCCCACAGGAAGCTCTGTGGAACTTGCAGAAGTTCTGGCAATGTCCCAGAGGAGGCAATGTCCCTGAGAATTGATTCAGAGCCCGACAAGTGGGAGTGCAGAGTTGAGAAAAGTCATTTGAGAAACAGAGCTGCTCTGCTTCACCTTCCTGTACCCAACTTCCTGCCCCAGAGGAAGCCCAACTGAAAGCTAGTCGTCCCCATCAAACCCAGGGAACACACAGCAAGCATCCCCTGGGAGGCCAGCATTTCCAGGAAAATGAGATATAAGGAGGGAAGTGTCTTGGGCTACAAGGATGCTGAGAAGGATGCTACAAGTCCTGATGTCGTCGAAACAGTCAGGTAATAGGTAGGGATGGTGCAGCAGAGATGAGCAGTGAAGACGAGGACTGGGGAGGGCTTTGACCTTTCCTGTGAGAGGGCTACTAGGGTATGAAAGGAAAATTTTAGGAACAGCGGTGTTGCATCCCCCACAGCCCATAAACATTTTCTTTTCTTTTTTTTAAAACATTTTTTTATTGAGTTATAGTCATTTTACAATGTTGTGTCAAATTCCAGTGTAGAGCACAATTTTTCAGTTATACATGAACATACATACATTCATTGTCACATTCTCTTTCACTGTGAGCTACCACAGTGTCCTATATACATTTCCCTGTGCTACACAATACAATCTTGTTTAGCCCATAAACATTTTCAATGATTTTTAGGAAACTATACATTTTCTGTGTTGTAAGAGTCTTAGGAAACATCAGTTCAAATCTTTTTATTTTAGAGAAAGAGAAGTTGCGTTTATATACGGAGAAGGTGCTCAGCCCACTGTGCGTCGCCAGCTAGTGACCAGCAAGCTCACAAAGCCAAATCCCTGACTTAAATGAAGGCTTAAAAAAATACTACAAAAAGCTTCTTGCTTGGGTGTTCTGACGTCATGGTTTTCCTCCTTGAGAATTCCTGGTGCCTTTCTCTTTTGGAGATTACCTTTCAAAAGAGTGACACTCAAGTAAATTGTCATCAGGCACTAGGGACCTGAGATTTCAGGAACTGTTCTCAGAGATTTTGCATTTCTTTTATTTCCCATCTATTTTTCTTTGACTCCTTTGAAGAACAGTCTATAAACTTTAGAGGAGGTTCCTGGCCTCAGCAGTCACTTTTAAGGGATGATTTATCTCTTTTCCATAGCCCGATATTGCTGGTTATTTAATCTTTGGAAAGTACAGGAAGGGTAGAGGTAGGAATTTTCCTGTCTCTCCTGTTTCCTGATGGTGGAGTAGGGAAGAAATTCAGTTGCCTGAGTCTCCGGAGCATAACATTATAACACAGAGGACTGAACTGGCACCAGGAGCCTTGGTTTCTAGTGCCAGCCCTGTCAACAACAGATCTTATGATACGGGTCCAACCATTTGTGCCTTCAGGACTGCAGTTCCTCTACTGCAAAGTGAGGAGCACGGGTTAAAGTTAAGTTCCTTTCATGTGCTCATTTTCAGTGTTCATGGCACTAGGAACATTTTTGGAATAGAGGAAGAAATCCTGACATTGTTAATTTTCTGTCTTTACCCCTTGTTCCCAGGAATCATGGATCATGTCAATCACACGGGGACCCAAAGTTTCATCCTTGCGGGTTTCGCTACCACTGGAACCCTGCGACCTCTTGCTTTCTTGGGGACACTGTGCGTCTATCTCCTCACCCTGGCAGGCAACTTGTTCATCATTGTCCTGGTGCGGGCAGATTCGGGACTGTCCACGCCCATGTACTTCCTCGTCAGTGTCCTCTCCTTCCTGGAACTCTGGTACGTCAGCACCACCGTGCCCACGCTGCTGCACACCTTGCTCCATGGGCACTCGCCCATCCCGTCGGCCGTGTGCTTTGTCCAGCTCTATGTCTTCCATTCCTTGGGCATGACTGAGTGCTACCTGTTGGGTGTCATGGCGCTGGACCGCTACCTCGCCATCTGTCGCCCACTCCACTACCATGCGCTCATGAGCAGGCAGGTACGGTTACGGCTGGCAGGGGCCACTTGGGTGGCTGGCTTCTCAGCTGCACTTGTGCCAGCCAGCCTCACAGCCACTCTGCCCTTCTGTTTGACAGAGGTGGCTCATTACTTTTGTGACCTGGTGCCACTAATGAGGTTAGCGTGTGTGGACACAAGCTGGCATCATCGGGTCCATGGGGCAGTGATTGGTGTGGCCACTGGGTGCAACTTTGTGCTCATTTTAGGACTGTATGGGGGCATCCTGAGAGCTGTGCTGAAGCTGCCCTCAGCTGCCAGCCGTACCAAGGCCTTTTCCACCTGCTCCTCCCACGTGACTGTGGTGGCACTGTTTTATGCGTCTGCCTTCACAGTTTATGTGGGCTTCCCCGGCAGTCACCCTGAGGGCACAGACAAGCATGTTGCCTTAGTGTATGCCCTTCTCACTCCTTTCCTCAACCCCATCATCTATACCCTTCGCAACAAGGAGGTGAAGGAGGCCATAAAGAGGATCAGTGTCAGGATTAGGACTATTCTGAAGGAACCCTGATAATCTCTATTGCTATAGCCCCGGTTCTTGGTAACTAGAGGCATCAACCAGCTGGTTAGTCAATCACTGGGCCAGAGTTCAAGTAAATGGAAAATAAATCAATCAGATCATTTGTCAATATGCTGCAGACACTCACCCAAGAAGACATAGTCCAGGATTAATCAGAGTTGGAACATGTAGAGAGAAAGGAGGTACGTCTTTGGTTCCATCCCAATCTAATGGGGGAGAAATGCCATAAAGGAGGACAAAGACAGAGACACCATCTAAGTCTAAATGTTTTTCCTATACTTCTGACTTACAGAGAAAGTACAATATTGAGAGAAAGAAGATAATCTAAAGCTGAAAGTCGGGTCTTTTGTCAAGATAAGATTCCAGGGGAAAGGCTGAAAAGGTGGAAAACAAAGTTGGCAAAAAGGAGATTAAAATTATAACTTGTGCAAGTTTCAGATGTGAAGCAGGAAGCCATGGGCAGAAAGGGTATCAGGGGGAAACCCAGTGATCTGGGGTTATCATGTGATCAAATGCAGCTCCGTGGAGGGGAGGACGATTGTATCGGGCAGGAGGCTAGAAGCTGGAGATAATAAATTACTGTTTAATGTAGCAAGAACAAAGTATTGGAAATGGGGGTGCTGTCTGAGTTCTCTTCTAATACTATAGAACATACCTTAGAAGGGAGCTGGAACCATATTAAATAAATACATTAAAAAAATAAAAGAAAGGAAGGAAAACCAAGCAGCAAACAGAGCGACAGAAAGCTTTGCAAGCAGACATGTACAAAGTAGAAAACAGACTGAGATAAAAAGTAGAGACGGGGACCTGGAAGTGATCCCATCCTGTCTCAGCTCCCCCACTGCTTCTTCTGCCGAGCAAAGTTTGAAAATTACTGCTCAGATTGGAAACTTCTGTACTTTAGTAATGTGTGCACTGAAGATCTAATAACCTGCTAAAGGGAGTCATTAATATTATGGGGACAGACAGGACCAGAATCTTGGCAGAGACTAGCCACTGTATGGGTTTTAAATATTCTCCATTTTTCTTTCTTATGTAAGTAACTGCTAAAAAAATCAAACCAATTTTTTTGCGTGTATATTTCTGCCCTATGCCAGAACAGTGACAGCTGCTTTCAAATGTATTTTTTATTTTTTTTTTTAGTTTTAGTTTTTGCCCCTTTCACTTTTCAAATGTATTTTTTATTTGATCTTCATAATATCCCTTTGAGGGAGGAAGAATCATCTCAATGTCTACGTGGTGAAATTAGGAAGATTACTGCTCTTGCTGTAAAGAAATATGGAATCAACCCCAGATCCACTCCCGTGGGCTGGGTGACCTTGGCAAGACCTCCTCAGCCTCATTCTTTCCATCTGCCAAGTGAGAGTAAGGAGAGAGAGACTGCTCGCATACCTTCCTGATAGGGGAGTTTTGATTCTCTGATTGCAACACTTCGTAAAAAAGGCAGGATCTGAACTAGACCCGGATGGGTAAGATCTGAATATCCAGAACAGAGAAGGGGAGGTGTTGGTCCAAATCCGAGTTATACTGTTTTTGACTATGTGGTCCTGGACAAAATATAAAATAACTTCTTTCTGACCTCAATTTTACCTTCCTTTAACAAAATTCTCTAACAATTCTAGAGTTTAAATGAAATAATACATGCTAAGTGTTTAATACATATTAGCCTTATAAATCCCAGAGGCAGGGCAGTGCAGTGGATTAGAACATGGATTTTGATGCCTGTCTGCCTGGGTTCGAATATTAATTCTACCATTTAATTGCTGTGTGACCTTAAGTAATGCACCTAACTTTCCTGTGCCTCAGGTTCCTGATCTGTAAAATGAGGACATAGTAGAAACTTAAACACTATATAAATGTCAGTTATTACTATTTCAAACATTTTCCACATACATTTCTGCAGCGGGAATGTCTTTCCTTGAGAAAGCTTAGTTTCACACCTATCTCACATTTTCATTATGTGTAAAGTCAGCAGAGTTGGTACTTCTCCTAGTAAAGCTTCTCCTTTTGATCCAGTGTCCACAGTCAACTTTGCCTAACTCGGGACGTCCTCCAGTCTTTCTTGAAGTCTATGCTCTCTCCCTCAGTGCAGTGCTCCATTCTGCTGGCCTGCTAAGTCTATCACTTTTGAGCTCTGATCTGTTCTCTCCTCTCTTACCTACCTCATTTCACACAGACAGCTCTTTTGGCAGGAATGGTTGTGGGCACTCCCTGTGGGGGGGGCAACCCCCCCCCCCCAAAACCTGCTGGAACCTGCTGTTCTTTGCAGTGGCTTGCATCACATTAATTAACAGCCTTGTGGGTCCCCTCTCTGTGGGTCCCATCTCTGTGGGTCCCATCTCTGTGGGTCTATACTGCGTGGTGAGCCTGGGGACTTACAGTCCTGTTTGGGAGACATCACTTATTAACTAACAATAACAATTCAATGCAGCACCATTGCTTTCTGGCACAGTGCTTGGTGAATGAATAAATCAATGAATGAACTCTCAAGAGTCAAATGAGTGTGATAGAGTTTTAAATGCCCCTCTTACAACCCCACCAGGAGATAAACTTTTTCTTAGGTTTTTCATAGCTCCAAAATCCCCTTCCTTTCATTTTACTATCTTCCCTTCTGCAGCCCCCCCTCAGGTCTCTTCCCTTTAAAATATAAAGTCTAGATCCTTAGTGCAGTGTTTCCCAATGGCTAGAAATAACAGCGGTGCTGAGTAACTGACTCCCGACCACTAACAGATGCCCTTCGAATGGTCCTATCAGTCCTGAGGGAGTCCCTGGACTGGTTCCCTCTGCAGTAAGGGTTCACCCTCTTACTTTCTGTTCACCTAAGTGTTCTCTCAGAGTATTACTGTGTTTCTTATGTGCACTGATGTGAAAAAAGTGTTACAGAAGTAATGTCTTAGGCCCAAGGGAAGGTCTAATTTTGGCCACTCCTCCCCTAGTGACATCTGGATAATGACTGTGACAGGAGAGACAATGAGAACAAGCCAGGACTAAAATATCCCACAATCAGGCCATTCGCTCTGTACTGCGTTAAGCCTAATGTTCCGCCACGAGGAGTTTACACAGTTTGTTGTCTAAGTGCAAATCCATTAGGAGGTGTTGTCAATAGCTACTGTAAGACATCGGGCTTAATAAAGCAAAGTCTTCTGGGGCAAACAAGGACATATGATCACAGCACATCACTGAACTTTTTTTTTTTTTAATAATAAATTTCTTTTATTCAGCAAACAATACACCTAAAGGACTCAAAACTCAAAGCAATCTAAAAGTATTTACATACAGAAGTCTTGCTACTCCAACTTCTCAACCTTTCTGCTCCTTTCTAGTCTTCACTCCACCTTGACAGGAGAACACTTTACTAGTGTTTCTCTATGCAAAACCCGGCATAAGGATATTTTGTAATCCCCCATTCTTAAGCATAAGGCCCCATATTGTACACTTTTTTTCTATCTTTGCTTTTATTTTCTTAACAAGAAATCTTGGCGATCTTTCCATTTTCTTTTGAAGAGTGCTTTTTTTTTTTAATTGCTCCATAGTACTCCATTGTGTTTTTGATTTGACTAATCCTCTGTTGAAGGACTCTCGAGTTGCTCTAGTCTTTGACTATTAAATACAAAGCTAGAATGAATAGCCTTGTGTATAATCACTTCATATATGTGCATGCACCTTCCCAGGAGTGGGATTCCTGGGTCATGCTGCAAATGCACGTGTAATCTGGGTATTCTCAAAAAAAATATTTTTTCTTTAAAAATAAATAAAATTACTTATTTATCTTAAAAAAAATTCTCTAAAAGGATTATACCATTTAGTTTTCCCACCAGCAATGGATGAAAGTGTGTTTTCACATAGCATCCTCTATAAAGTATGTTTGCAAACTCTTGGACTTTTGTAAATATGAAAATTGAGAAACAGTATCTCACAGTTTTAAGTTTCAAATTTATCTCATTGTGTAGGAGGTTGAAATTTTTTATTACGTTTGAAAAATTTATATTTTTATATGATTGGCTAATTTGAGGGTCTGTCTCCCAAACACTACAGTAAATATTTTAAGGGAAAGGATTGTGTTTTATGCATCTCATTTTCCCAGTTCCTAGTATAGTGTCTGGGCATAGAAAAATGTTTAAAAAAATGTATTAAATTAAGGAATAAATGAGTGGCCGTGTTTTCCCATATTCCTCAGACTATTTTAGCTATACTTGTTACAATTTTTCTAACCTCTAAACCATAATTTTAAGAATGTATTACATAGAAATATAGCACAGAAAATGTGTAGATGAATAAAAATTTAAAATCACTTATAATGCTATTGCTTTAAAACAGTTATTCATCTGCTCACTTCTAATTTCTAATAAACATACACTTTTTTCAAATATTAGCAATGATACTATGAATTTTTGAACACACTTATTTTTTTTTTCACTTATGTTTTAAACATGTATAATTTTAGATGTCATCTTTCTCCCCAAATCATCAATTACTTGATGGAGGCGTGAAGTCTTGTTTCTTTCTCTCGTTCCATCCCTAATACAGAAAAAATGTTAAGGTGAGTACTTGATGCTGAGAGGTGATGACGTGAAAGAGAAGACACAACTTTCCTGGCTAGGAAGGCTTCCGGCTCTGTAGCATGCATCTCTGATTTCTGCACTGCTGACTCTGGATGGTGTCTATGAGTCCTGTGCTCAGGTATTTATGTCACTTGGGTAGCCTTCTAATCTAGTCAGTTAGTGCCAAGACACTCAGATATGCAGCTGGACACTACGAGTGAAGAAGCAAGTTTGTTTTGGAGCCTGCCTCACAGAGAGGAAATACGGGAATACCAATGGCGTGTGAATATAGAGAGAACTAAAAATAACTCTGAGCACAGCATGGTTATTCATTTGCAGAGTCTAGACAGATGGCTAATCTATACAGAGCGACAAAAAAAAGGAGAGAAACAAAGCGTCCCTTGGTGTCTGGGACTGCGGAGGACGCAGTAATTTAGTCAAAGGTGGTTCCCACTGTCCATCCTGGAGAGAGGTCAGGTATTGCAGATGAAGTGGGATGTAGGCTCAGTGCTGGTTGAGACTGATGGAGACTCTCTGATTGTCCAAATACTTGAGTTTTTTTTTCCCCTTAATGAGACTCTTCAAATCCTGCAGTTACATTAGTAATCTCAGAAGCAAATGTCGTGTCTTTTTTTTTTCTTTTACTTAAAAATCTCCAGCTCCCACAGAAGCTTCTGCAGTTGGCGCTCAGAAAATTCCATGATTTCTTCCATCTCAGTGTTGATGTTTTATGGTTACCTCTTTATCTTAAGTTTAATTTAACGAGTGTATTGTCCTCACACTTGATTCTGGAAAAAAAGGTACATTTGGATCTATGAATGATTCAGATGCATTACTTCCAATAGACAAACATTTTTGTTCTACTATTTTTCTGGATTCCCTGTCCATCCAAATACATGCTCTCAGATAGAGTGCTCAGCTGAGGTTAGAGCTCAGGGGCTAATCTCAAGACCTGTGATAAAAATATTAAGGATGTGGATATAAATAAAAGTTATTATAAAAAAGTAAATAAGCTTCATGAGAAAGCCCTGGGTAATGATAATAGTGGTGGTGATAAAAGTAATGATAGTAATACTGGAAATGCAGGCTTAGAACAGTGCAGCTGGAGCAGAGCATTAGGGATTCAATAAACAATGACTGAACCAATGAATAGATGATCGAGGACGTGATGAAGGAAGAGATAGTGGTGGGAGTAATGGAGGTGGAGATGCTCAGCACAGAAGTGATAATGGTACCCATGTTGACTGTGTTTATATAGTGATGAGGTTAGGTAATCAGAAAAGGAAGCTGGATAAGAAATCTTCTTGCAAGGAGAATTAAAAAAAAAAAAAAGAAACTCACTTCTGGGGCGCTCAATGGGTGACTCTCACTGTGTGCACAAGTTTTTGTGAGATGGCTTGTCTCTTCCCATAGAATGCTGTATGAAACTTGCAAAAAGTTCTGGTGGCCCAGGGGAGGCAAATTCCCTGAGGCTGGATTCCAGATCCCAACGATCAGGGTTGCAGAGTTTAGAGAATTCATTTGAGAAATAGAGCTTCTCTGCTTTGCCCAACATCCTGTCCCAGAGGAAACCCTACTAAAAACTAGTCACTCCCATCAACCCTAGGGAACCCAGCGAAGAGCCCGGGGAAGCCAGCATTTCCAGAAACATGAGCTATAAGTAGGGACGTGTACTGGAGGTAAAAAGGACACTGAAAAAGAAGCCAAGAGACTTAATGCCATCAAAACAGGTAGAGGTCAGGGATGGTGTAGCAGAGGTGAGAGGATCTGAAGAGGACTAAGAGAGGGCTTTGGCCTTTCCGGGAAGAGGCCTATTGGATGTGTGGGAAGAAAACTCTTGGCACATTAGTGTAGTTCACTTATTTCCAACCTCATCCCCCAAAACATGTTTCAGTGGCTTTAGAAAAACACAGCCTACCAGAGCTGTAAGGGGCTCTATAGGTTATCTATTTAAACTTTTTTCATTTTAGACAAGAGCAAGGTGAGATGAAGACAGGAGAAACGGTCAGGCTTAATGTTCACTTTGAGTTAGTGGCAAAGCAAGTTTAGAAAGTCAGTTCCCAAAGGGAATGTGTTTTATCTTATATTGCAGCCCTTCTAGACTGACACCAGAGGGTCCTGACTTCATCAGTTCACACACACACACACACACACACACACACACACACACACACACGCCCCTCAGAGACTTCCTAGTACATAATTCCCTTTTGGAATGTCTTCTCAAAATACACTGTGTTTACTCATTGATTCTTCATGCTGCCCTATCATTCTGAGCTTTGACGAACTCTTTCCAGCGTATTCACATTTCTTTCTTCTCCCACCTCTTCCTCCTTCAGGCTTTATTGGGAACATTCCTGACTTCCAGAGAGGCTCGCTGAAAGGAAGTTAGCAGTCGCATTTTAGGAAGGATTTGTCACCCTTTTCCATGGTTAAGTACAGCTGGTTGTTGGGTACAGGGGATGTGGTACACATGGGTGCTGCAATCGTGGGACATTCCATTTGGACTATAAGAGGATGAGCATGAGAATTCTCCTATCTCTTCTGTTTCCTGGTGGGGTGTGTAGGGCAATATTCTGGAGCTTGAGACGCTGGAGTCACATTCTACACAATCAGAAAAGTACTGAGATGTGCAGAATCAGGAAGCCTGGACTCCATTCTGACTCTATCAGCAACAGACCGTGATGTTATGCAAATCACTTCTGCCCTCTGGCCTTCAATTCCTGTTTTGAAAAGTGAGGGGACTTGGAGGACTTGGTTTGATAATATGTAAATAATTTTCAGGGTCATACATTCTCTACTTTTGGTCCTGGGAAAATGTCTCAAGAAGAATCCTGAAGTAGTTTACCTTCCGTCTTTACCCCTTGTTCCCAGGAATCATGGATCATGTCAATCACACCGGGATCCAGAATTTCATTCTTGCGGGTTTCACTACCTCTGGAACCCTGCGACCTCTTGCTTTCTTGGGGACACTGTGCGTCTATCTCCTCACCCTGGCAGGCAACTTGTTCATCATTGTCCTGGTGCGGGCAGATTCGGGACTGTCCACGCCCATGTACTTCTTCGTCAGTGTCCTCTCCTTCCTGGAACTCTGGTACGTCAGCACCACCGTGCCCACGCTGCTGCACACCTTGCTCCATGGGCACTCGCCCATCCCGTCGGCCGTGTGCTTTGTCCAGCTCTATGTCTTCCATTCCTTGGGCATGACTGAGTGCTACCTGTTGGGTGTCATGGCGCTGGACCGCTACCTCGCCATCTGTCGCCCACTCCACTACCATGCGCTCATGAGCAGGCAGGTACAGTTATGGCTGGCAGGGGCCACTTGGGTGGCTGGCTTCTCAGCTGCACTTGTGCCAGCCAGCCTCACAGCCACTCTGCCCTTCTGTTTGACAGAGGTGGCCCATTATTTCTGTGACCTGGGACCACTAATGAGGTTAGCGTGTGTGGACACAGGCTGGAATGTCCAAGTCCATATTGTCGTGATTGGCATTATCAACGCATGCAATCTTGTGCTCATTTTAGGACTGTATGGGGGCATCCTGAGAGCTGTGGTGAAGCTGCCCTCAGCTGCCAGCCGTGCCAAGGCCTTTTCCACCTGCTCCTCCCACGTGACTGTGGTGGCACTGTTCTTTGGCTCTGCCTTCATTGTCTACGTGGGGCCACCTGAGAGTCGACCTGAGGGCGCAGACAAGCTTATTGCCCTGGTGTATACTTTTCTTACTCCCTTTCTCAACCCCATTATTTATACTCTTCGTAACAAGGAAGTGAGGGAGGCTGTCGGGAGGGTCACACAAAGGATTAGGGCTTTGTCGAAGGGACCCTGAGGATCAAGTCATAGGCCATTCATTCAGTAAGGGTGGGTTTTAGTTGGTTTGTCAGTCAGCTAATCAAATAATTTGTCAAACACACTGCGTGTACCAGCTTAAATGGATTGAGTCTTGGATTGGGACAAATTGGGAAACTTGTCAAAGGAGGAGAAATATGACTTCTGAATCCATATCTATCTAATATGGGTGAAAGATCACATAAGCCAAAAAAAATCAAATAATGAGGATGCAAATGAAAAGATTTAGGTAGCCTTAGAACTTGGAGAGAGAGAGAGCTGTGTTTAAAAGAATTTGGAAGAGCCAAAGCTGACTGTGGGACTTTGCTCAAGATGGGATTCCTGGAGAGGCACTGAGAAAGTAGTAAATGAGGTTAGCAGAAAGGAAAATAAAAGAGCTCTTTGGGTAAATGTTTAGGTGTTGATTGGCGAGTCATGGGAAGAGGGTTCATGAGAGTGCGGTGTTCAGTGTTTCTGGGTGATCCCACCGTAAAGAATGTTTGAAGCTGGATTTGAGAAGTCACTTTCTAATTGGGAAGTCAGGGGGTTAGGAATGAGGATACTGCATGTGCTGATGGTTAAAATGAGCTATAGAAATATATCCTGCTCTTTGAATTTGAAACCATCAGTTAGTCAGCCAGGTCCCCTGAGTGTAAAACTAGCTCTGGGAACCAAGGGGGAGATACACAAAGAGACACAATGTTTGTTTTTCAAGAACTTACAGTTTTGTTTTGAGGAGTCATTTGTCTTCTCTCCCTCTTTCTCTTTCAAACACACACCCCCCCACACACACACCAGCAGAAACAAATTTATTAATATCAAGAAATAGACTTTTCCACTTTACTTTATGTATATCTTGGTGGTGGGAGGTCATGGGAAGAGGAGGGAAGGATTGGCACAAAGGGAATGAGAAAAGCAAAAATTTCATGGAAGTTTATTCTGACATTTTCCCTGAGCCTCAGATTTTAGAATCCTAATAACCTGGGCCCTCAGGTGGCACTTTTCTGGAAGTTCTCTTCCAATCAGACATGAAACTGCAGTGTCCCCCTTGGAGATTCCTCATCTCAGGGTAACATGGCCACAGCTATATTGAAAATACAAAAAGAAAATTCCTTTAAAAAAGAATTCTTCTGGGCAGCATTGTTTTAAATGATAGAGTAAACAAGTTTTGGGTTTCCTGTTTTTGCCTAACGATGTTGAAATACTTTGTTTCTATTGTGAGGATGACTTGGTGTTTATTTTAACTTATTTTACTGGAATGAAACAACAATAAAATTACAAATTAAAAAAGACTTCCTTATCCTGATAAAGGACACTCTTTAAAATCATGCAGCAGACCTAATAGTGATGTGTGAAAAGTAGTTCTTTTAAGATCAAGAACAAAACAAGATTAGTGGATAATAACAACTTCTAGTCAACACTTTATAGGAGGTACTACTGGCTATTGCAGCAGATAAGAAAAAAAAAGAAAACAAACAAACAAACAAAAAACAAAACCAACAAAGAAGTTAAACTTATAAATGCTAGAAAAAAATTATAATTATTTTTAGATGACATTCTTATTTATATTGGGACATAGATAACCACAGATAAATTATTAGAATTAATATGGTTGACCAGCTTGCTAGATACTACTCTGTAAAAAAATTGTTATTATTGTATAACAATAATAATCATAAAATATAATTAAAGAGACAATAAAACACTTAACAAAAGATGTTCAAGACTTTTTTGGGAAATTCTGATAAATTTATATTTAAAGTCATTAAACAGCACTTTCATATAAATGATGAGATAAAACACATTCATGGATGGGATGTGAATATTAGAAAAATGTGTCTTCTCCTTGACTTGACCGAGTAATAAAATAAAATCTCATACAAAATTCAAAAAGTGGTGTTCATGGAATTTGACCATCTTTCCCAAGGTCAAGAATAGCCATGACATTTAAGAAAAAGAAAGAGATTTTATGCGGCATATTAGGGTGATTGGGGTTTCCACCAGGTATCAAGTGAGTCATACTTATAAAATAATTTAGTTATACTCAGTGGCCTATGAAGGTGACAATAATAGAAGAAATTATCATTTAAGCCTTGATTTATATGCTAAAGAATTATTTTGAATGTAACGCTTTTCTCTACTGGCCTTTTAGAAACAGAACTAAAATGGGCCACGAGGGAGTGTATTATCCACATGAGAAGCTGAAAAATATTCAAAGTTTGGAATCCCAAACAGAAGCTTATAGGGGGCCTGCCTGTCACAGCTTATAGAAATTTCCACATCATGCTCTGCTTAAAAATTGCCTAAAGAATGAAAAAAAAAATTCTTTTTTAGATTCCTGCAAACTTGGACAGAAGGGAGGGAGAAAGTCAATGTGATTATTGCTTTAGAAATTAAAAGCTGCTCTGAAGTTTTATAATTTTCCTTTAGGAAAACAAAATTTAAGCTCCTTGTGTGTGTAGGGGGATCAGATAAATCCAAAATGACTAACTACAAAGACAAGTTATGACCCCTTTTCGTACTGGGTATGCTTTCTGACATCCCAGACTCTACCATGTAATCTTTTATAGCTCATGACAAAGATGGAAGTTTATGTTTTATGTACATAATGAAAATGAACAGCAATGCAGTCCTGTTTCTTTCCCTCAATTCGTAGAAACAAAACAGCTGTGATCTGTGCTTACGGGGGTCTCCCAGGCAGAGTCAGCATTAATCTTATCAAAGGACTTTGCTTCAATTTGATAAGTATGCACAATTGTCTAGTTTCTAAGGGCTCATAAAGTTGTATTCTTATGTTTCTTCTATTAAAGATAATCAAGGGATTTATAAAAGAGTTTCTAAACGAATTTTGAGGTCCAAGTGATGGCTTTACAGTTTCCTTTCAATTATAGTTTACTTCCTTCTTAATAGGCTGGCTGTTCTGCTGTTTTTATTTTCCTTCCTCAAAAGGGGGCTTGGAAGGCATTTCCACTGTAATCACTGCTCCCATCACGGTTTGTCAACGTTACCTCTGCCATCAACAAGTCCTATAAAGGGCACTGCCTTCCATTTCGGAGTGAGAGGGTACACGGTGGACATGGCTTTCTAAAAGCCTGTATTTGTTGATTGTTGAAGCCCACGTAAGAGAAAATTTATAGAAGAACATCTCTCAGTTCTACATTCACCTGAGATTTTTTTGCAAGATGAATACTTTCTGAGATAGGAAAAGAAATCTTTTCAGGGATCACAAGAAACGGAAGTAGTTTCAAAACATCAGAGTCAGAGAAATGTCATGTTTTCGGAGCCAGAGTCCAAGAGTCTGTGTTAAGAAGTCACTGGGGGTGGGGAGAGGGGTGGATGCTGAGGAAGGAGTGATAAAATAGCAAGCATTTGGGAAAAGACTCTCCGAGCCCACCTGACAGAAGACAGACTTGGTCCCTATCCAAGTGCGCTCTCAGAAGCCTAGCCTACGCTTGATTCTCTTCTGCTCCTGGGGCTGTAGGTCTCTCCCTTGCCTGTGCCCCTCGTGGCCTGAAACAGTCAAGGTTAGACCTGGGGATTCTGTCCCATGGGGCTAGAACCTGCTGAAGAGGAGAAAAGTCTCCTAGACCCAGTCTCCATCACCCACATATATCTGAGCCAAGCAAGACAAAAGCAGGGACTGAATGATGTGCAGTGGCTGGTACGTGATCTGGGGATCTGAACGGTGGGACCTACGATAAAGGATTTGAATACATAATATTTTGAAGTTAGAGAGTTGGTTTAGTGGAAAGATGACTTAAATAACTAGAACTTGGAATGTCCAATTTTCAGAATCATAAAGTATCAGGTTTAGAAGGAACTTTAAAGTTTACCTTGTACACTGTCTGCCCATGTGATACTTAAATTCACTCTACAAACAAGAGGTTGGCTAATGGCTACTTTGAAAATGTTAAGAGTCAGGAAGTCGCCCTGTGTGCTGCCCCAGACCAGCTGTGTCCTGGCTTGGATGGAATAGAGTTTCTCAGAGAATCATTCATGACACAGGAACTGTAACTAAGAAGATCTAATGAGATATTGTATCAACACAGGAACAGCTGTATGTGAAAAGCTTCACCTAGAGAAAGCTGAAACAGGCTGTCAAATTAGGGGGGTTAAAGACACTTGGTGATGTAACAGCGTAAGATCTGAGGTCCTGAGTTGTCCTAAAATTATTCCATTTTCTAAGAACTCACTTGACTTACACATACAGTTAATGCCAAAAAAGCTAATTTTTTGAAAGATAAAACATTATCAGTAACAATTACCAATACATAAAAGATCAAAATGAACAAAAACATTTTGATCATTTAATTCTTCTGAGTGAGTGAAAGTAATGATCAATTCTTCAATAGGGTTAGAGCAAGGGAGGCAAGACAAAATGTGAGATGCTAAGTTTATTTAGAGATATTAGGCTTGAGATGCCAAGAGGACAAAAAGGATGTGTTCAGATGCAGTTAAAAAGTATGACAAATTTAGTCTATAAAAAATTCAAGTATATTCAAGAAACATTAATTGAATTCACAACGTGATGCTTATTTTTCTAGGCATTGGTAGAGGGATATACAACAATAAAATGCTACATTTACTCTCAAAGATCTTACCAGTTTATGGGGAAGACAGACTCATTATCATGGTATTATAGTATGTTAAGTGGACACTGTAAACATTCTGAGGACATAGGAAAAGGAGTAAATAACATTTTCTGGGGGATTCAGGAAAGGCTTCACCAAAGAGCCAACATTTGACCTCATTTTGAAGGATGAGAAGCAGTGACCAGGTGGAGAAAAGAGGATGAGAGATAAACTGGAAGCAAATGGTTAGGAAGAGCAAAGGTACCAGATGCCAATCAAGCAAAGATTTCTGTTTTAGCATGTTTGTCCCCTGTAATTAGAGATGTGAGCATACAATTCCTTTAGAATAGAAGAGATTCAAGAAGAATGCCTTAAACACTAATTGCTTTGAATTAATTTACCATTTAAAAATATCAAACACAGAAGTTAATTTCCATTACAAGACATTTGTGTTTGGGAGCCATGCTTGGATTTGGATGTGTGGTATGAGTTGAAGGGAGAGTACTGAGGTGGAGGCCAACTAATTTTTAAATAACTGTTAATTATTTTGATTAAACAATTGGTTTTTATTGAACACCTTTAATGTAACAGCCATTATGCCAAATATTAGGGTTGCAAAAATAAGTGAGAGACTGTAGCTTGTCAGTACTTGGTGGCTAGAATTTGGACAGTCCTCTCCAAATGCAGTGTGACCTACACAGGGTATGGTGTGACTGACACTGCCTAATATTTTTATGAATTTAAAATCACATTGTTTAGGGTTTTTGGTCGTTGTTGTGACGGTTTCTTTTCTTTCTCTTTCTTTTCTTTTTGCACCTGCTTCACTTCGTGCTTGAGAACAATTAGAATGTCTGGTACTTTTTTTCTATGAAATATCACCAGCCCCACTGTATATTTCTCACCTATAATTGTCTTTTCTGAAAATGCAGGATTTACATGAATTGCCACTTTATCATGTCCATTTTTCAGTCTACATTCTCTCACCACTCATCTTTCTATCAGCAACATCCACAAGGCCAATTCACACCTTCATCTCTGAGCCTGAGGTTAGAAGAGTTAAGTATCAGTGATGTATTAAAAATCTGCATCTGATTATGTCATTGGGATAAGAGCCCAAATCACTGGGCGAGCTTTTCCAGTTGCCTGACCACACAGAGGAACATACTCGAGGGCTTGCTCCCCTAAGAAGCCTTTCTCAGTCATCCTGGTCTGAGAAACGGCCTCTTCCTTAGCACTCGAGTGCTCTGTACCTCACAGGATCAAGATAGAGCAGATTGTTGTGTCTGTTTCCCCAGGAGGTTGAACATTTTCTGGTGGCAGGGGTTATACCTTGTTTAATTCTGCATTCCTTATGTCTGGCACATGTGGATCTAATAAATGTTTACAGAGCTTAACTGAGCAAGTAGAAAAGTCTGGCCACTGAATTGATCTCATGGACAGAATTTGCCCTTTGAGACTTGACTGAAGGAAAAACGATGACCTACTGAGGGGGAATAGAATGCTTGGGGAAGGTGACATAGTAGAGAGAGAAAAAGCAGGGAGTTAGAGTGCATAAGGTCACATTCTGTTTCTTCGTCATGGTGTCTACATGAGATAGAAAAGCTTTATAATCTCTCTTTTCTCTCTGTTTCTAAATTTTATCTTCTGTAACATAGATACAACAGGTAGAATAATAATAGGTTCTTATCTCATTGGATGTGTGAAAATTAAGTACAATATTGAATGCAAAACATTTGTAAAAATGCTCGCTGCATGGTGAGTGCTAATAAGAATTAGCTATTAGTATTCTTAGGGTAGTATAAATAGTAGAAGTAGGTAGTAGTAAATAATTTCTGTCTTTGAATTAAAAAAAAAAAAAAGACAGTAAAGAGAAGTAAAGGTTTGAATTGAATTTTGCAGTTGCCTCAGTCCAGTTTTTTTCTGCTTTCCTTCCCCACCTCAGCCTCCCATGGACACACACAACCATTCAAGCCTGGCTGAATTTGTGCTCCTTGGCTTCCCCAGCGTGGGGCGTGCCAGGGGCTGGCTTTTGGTCCTGCTGCTGTTGGCCTACCTGTTCACTGTCTGTGGCAACATGCTCATCTTCTTAGTCATAAGGCTGGACGCAGCCCTACACACACCCATGTACCGCTTTGTCAGTATTCTCTCCTTCCTGGAGCTGTGGTATACAGCCACCACCATCCCCAAGATGCTAGCTAATCTTCTCAGTGATAAGAAGACCATTTCTTTTTCAGGATGCCTCCTTCAGACCTACTTCTTCCACTCCCTAGGGGCCTCTGAATGCTACCTTCTTACAGCAATGGCCTATGACCGATACCTGGCCATCTGCCGGCCCCTCCACTATCCTGCAATTATGACGCCCATGCTCTGTGCCAGGATGGCTGCTGGTTGTTGGACTTGTGGCTTCCTGTGTCCCATTTCTGAAGTCATCCTGGTGTCCCAGCTCCCTTTCTGTGGTTACAATGAAATCCAACACATCTTCTGTGACTTTCCACCACTTCTGAGCCTAGCCTGCAAGGACACATCCACTAATGTCCTGGTGGACTTTGCCATCAATGCCTTCATCATCCTTGTCACCTTCCTCTTTATCATGGTGTCTTATGGGAGAATCATCGGGGCTGTACTGAAGATAAAAACAACAGCAGGAAGAAAGAAGGCCTTCTCCACATGTGCCTCCCATCTTACTGTGGTCCTCATCTTCTTTGGGAGCATCATTTTCATGTATGTGCGGCTAAAGAAGAGCTACTCACTGAACCTTGATCGGACGCTTGCTGTAGTCTACTCTGTACTAACACCACTGGTCAACCCAGTCATCTACAGTCTTCGTAACAAGGAACTCATTAAGGCCATTAAGAGAACCATCTTTCGGAAGGGAGAGAGAGCTAGCTCCACTCACCACTAACTTTCTACCAAGGTCCTTCCTCCATGTCAATGTTGATCTCATAAAAATTCTAGGTACCTTTGTCCTAATCTTGAATAATCTTCCCATCATCACACATGCGATGAATCCCATCTCCTCTTACCTTCTCAAAGACTTTATTTCTTTAGGTTTTCTTCTATTTCCTACATCTTTATGCATTTTTTTTTTTACTTGAACAGTGCTTTCAGCATTTGAGAAAACTTTAGTATCTCCATTCTTAAAACAAACATACACATTTCCTTGGTCACACATTTCCAGCCAGCTAGAGATTTCTCTGTTCCTTTTACATATCAAACTTCTCAATATGATTAATGGCACAATCTATTTCCTGTTCTTCACTTCCTACTCACTTTTTAATCCATCTGTCTGGCTTTGGCTCAGACCTTCCAACCAATATTTTGCCAATGTCATTAATGACTTCCATAGTGCCAAAAACACTAGACCCTTCTTGTCTTTCCTCTTTCTTGAACTCCTATCTCTTAATTTTTCTCTTATTTTTCTAATTGGTCTTTATTAGTCTTCTTTGTCCTGTAGCAGGATCTTCCTAGATGCTCAGAGTTATTCTTATGGATCTAAATTCCATTCCTACCTATGCCAACAACTCTTGAATTTATATCTCCAAACCAGAACCCTTTTCTGAGCTTTAGAATTGTACACCTAGATGCCTCTTCACAATCCTACCGGGGTGTATCCTAGGGATTTAAAACTTAAGATGTCAAAAATGAAGATATATTTTCTTCCCAGGCCCTGCAAGAGTTCTTTTGAGGTTGTAATTTTCTGTTCTTTGAATGTTTGATAAAGCTCACAGTAAATCTGCAGTTTTCCTATCTTGAAAGCTTGATGCTTTTGGTTCCCTGTGCTTGAGCCAGAAAATTTCAAATAATTTACTTCACTTCTTGTTCTTCCACCCCTACGACTAATTCATTATTAACATGCCAATCCTTATTCAAAGTCTATTCTCAAATCTGTTTTTCCCTTTTTCCCTTTAGTGTTACTGTCTTGGTGTACACCTCCAACATTTCTCAATGGATAGATACATTAATATATATTCACTCTCTTTGCCTCTACTCTTGTTCCATTCTAATATACTTTTCACCTAAAACCAAAGTGATATATTTTTAAACTAAATTGAATGTGCCATCCTCTAAAAGCACGAAAGATTCCCAATTGCACTTAAGATGAAACCCAAAGCCACATCACACCTTCCTCTCTAACGCTGACTCCCACCTTTCTCCATCAGCTCACTCGTGTCTAACCGCGTTATCGCTTTTTGAGTTCTCCCAATGCATTAAGATCTGTATTGAGATCTGTATGGCTCCAGGAACCTTGCATTGCTCCTCCCAACACCTTCAGTAGTTCAGTTGGCTCACTCCTTCTCATTGGATGACTTTCTGTTCAAGTGTCACTTTCAAATGACATTATCTTTTAAAGGACTTCTGAATATCCAGCCTACTTTATGCTACTTATTTTTTTCTTTTGAATTATTAGTTTTCTTTCAAAATGTGTATCAAAATTTATAGGTGTATGCACATTTGTGTATATGTATGTATGGGTAGATATAGGTACAATCTGTCATTTTTTTCCTACTAGTCTATAAAATATGTTTAGTCTAAAATCATGTCAGTTTTGTTACTTGATATATGTACCTCCAGAATCTGGCAAGTATCTAAACATGGTGACATTCAATAAAAATGTAATAAATGAGAAAATACAATGAAGTTTACCCACTCTTATCACTGACGTATTTTGATCTTTAGTGATTCCGTCCTGATTGCAATCACTAGGGGAGCTCTCTCTCTTCCTATTTACTAATGGCTGAGAAAGGTAACATCTTCCTTCTCTCTCTTACAGATCCTCCATTTAACATATTTAATGTAAATGTTCATTGGAAACAGGAAGCAAAAGGAGTTAGAAATTATAGAAGGAAAAACTCAACATTCTTTGAGCCTGATTTGTAGTTTAAAAACAAAACTATTTGATCCTGTAAAAAATCGACTACACTCCAAGTAAATAATGTACTATGTGTGTGTGTGTGTCCTTGGCCCCACGACCCTTTTATTATGCAAAACCTACAACTGGGTAAAGGAATGCAAAATGTACATGCTAGATGATAGACTGCCAATTTAATCGATTTTTAATACACACAGAGAATTATACAAAACATAAATGTACAACACTCCCCACTGAATATTCTTCCTACTTATTTTCACACCCCATATAACCAGCTTGCCAAAGAAACTCAGTGCAGCCATACATGAGTCTGCCCACTCCCCCCTTGAGAGGGTCCCATTACTTAATAAATTCTCAACTACTTTCCTGATCTCTTTGTCTCATCCCTAAATTCTTTCTGCAATGAGACAAGAACCTACTCTCTGGTAACATATGAAGGTTTAGAAACCTGAATAAATCTACTCTGATTAAATAAATAAAATTCCTAGTTAAAAATCTATCCATAACAACCAAGGAATAAAATAACACTTAGAGTCAAAAATTAAATTATCACTTAAAATCTACCCACAGTAAACAAGGAAAAAAATACTCTCACAACTCAGTTTCATAGAAAGGAAAATCTTCAAGGAATACATTAGGAGGGAGAGAAGGAAACATTTGTATCAACAATCTTGAAGGCATGAATGGGACTGGGAAAGCGAAGAATTATTAAAGATTTTCAAAGGGGATATAATTTATAAACACATGTTTTGCATTCTCATCACATTTCATCATTGTTACGTTCCTATGAGGAAAGCAGTGTCTTCTTCATGCGAAACATGGGAACTCAAACACTCAGTTAGGTGGCCAATGTCAACAAATGGCTGGAGGAGCAGTTGGGATGGAAATCCAAGAGCCTGTGACCGGGCTCTTCTCAGAGCAGGATAACAGGAGAGTAAAGAGGAAGCTCTGTGTGGAAGGGAAACAAAACTGCCGTAGACACGAGCAGCAGGCAGGGTTAGGAGCCTTGACAGCATCTCGGTCCCCAGCCTGACTCTGTCCCAACTCTCTCAGGCTCCAGAAAGGCTAGTCACAGTTTAGAAACATGCTCTCATAACTGGAAGGTGTATGCTTTCTCCCAGGTCTCACGGCTTAGGAACCCATTTGAACCTAGAGCTCCCACACCAGCTGTTTTTTGCTAAACACAATCATTGCCCTGAGAGATGATCTGTCTTAATTTGGATTATAGTTATGACTGTAGTGAACTAACGGGTGATGAAGGACCATTGGCTAATGAACTTCTTGTATGAGAGCTTCCCGTCCTGAGAGAGCACTTTAACAACCCCAGGAGGTCTGCTCCGAGGCCCAGGGGCTTCTGTCTCTATAAGGACCCTATCAGGAACATAGGTCAGGGGAGAGGAATCTTGCATGGTTTGACTTACTCCCACAGGTTCCATCAAATACTGAACTCCAAGTCTTCCAGGCCCCAGCAGTATGTGGATGTAACATAGTAAGTAAGATGTAGGAAGTGAGCAGAGAGTTTTTTCCCAAGTCCAGACTCTGAGCAGTGGCTGAGCTGTCAAAGTCAGGCCCTGCAGAGCCTTCCCACCATCAAGCTCTGGGTAAGAACTTCATCAATAAGGCACTTCTATCATTATGTTACTTTCTAGTCTGAGCCCTGGGAAGAAACTTAGGGCATTCAGAAATAGGGAGAGGTGGAGAGTAATTGGGGTTCATAGGACATATTCAAAATGCAAAAAACTATTAAAACACACACATGGATATTCTGCTTTCCAAATGTTACAGGAAAGAGTCTGGGCTCAGAATTAACAAACTGGCTATGTTTTGATTTGTGTGATCTTGAGAAAGTCATCTTTCCTTTCTGGATTCCAGCTTTTTCCTTTGCAAAATGCAGACATAGAACAAGGTGATCTCTATAATTCATCGCCCTCCTAACTCCCAGCTCTTTGGTCCTATGCCTAAATACTTTGGGGCTATGGATAATGAAACTGTGGGAAAGAAAATAGAATGCAATGGATTTGTTCTAAAAGCTTTTTCTTTTTTTTTTTTTTTTTTTAGAGTAAGGGGAATAAAATATGATTGCAAAGGACTGAAGTAAGATAGATGCTAATTTATGCATGTGGTAGGTTTTGTAAGAGCTCTGACTCCAACATCAGGAGACCAATTGGAGGGAATGAGTAACTGGGAAGCTAAGGAGCTGTACAGGTCTTCTTAATTATCATAATTTTTCATTAGCCACCACAGCTACACTGCATCAGGCATTGTGCTGAGCACCTGGAGGACAGGGTATTATAGGAGATTTCTTTAATTTCAGAAATCTCACAGAGAGTTGCTTTGGGATGATAACATATATGCATGAAAAACCATTGTAGACAGGACATAACTAGAGGAAAAGTGAGGAAGTACTACTGGGAATTTAGAGGCAGGAATGGTCGGTGTTCACCTGAATGGTGGAGGCAAAAAAGGAGGGGACTTGAGCCAGAAAATGATTTATGTATCTGTGGACTGACTTCGGATAAAGTGTATTCTAGAGAGGATGTACGCTGCCAACAACAGAGTCAAGGATCTTTTGACAGTGATAAGTGACAACAAAAATAATGTTTAAAATTATGAATCTGTACTAGATAAATGGGGTTTTTCCATACAGCAAAACTAAGAATAGTGGGCAACACTCAGATTCCAGGTCAATGGAAGGAAGTTGTTTAACAAACTGAAGTATCTTAACAAAGGGAAGGAAGTGTGGTGCAGGGGCAGGGGCCTTCTGGCGCCCTCAGTCCAAGCAGAGGCTTGATGCCCACTGGTGGGGGTGGCGGTGCCCATGGCATGGACTCCTTCATGGATGGGAAGATCTGAGTTGTCATGGGTTTGAATCAAAATGAAAAACATAAGGACAATGTAAAGTTTGGTGCAGACTGTTTCTTTTTATTTTGACATTTCAGTTTTCCTTTTTTGGTTGTTGTTAAAAGAGCTTTCATTTTTATAAATTGATGGGGATCTCCAATATATTAAAAATATCCTTAGTAATCCAATGAAATCCAAAATTATGGAGGTCCCTAGAGGGGGTGGTAGTTCCTAATGCTTCTTCCAACACTGACTCAGCATGTCTCGGTGCTGGAAACTTAACTGCAATAATAATTTGAATTGATGAAAGGAAATGAACAACAACGTAAGGGGAAAAGCATGAGTGTTTTTTGCCTTACTGAGTGGGATGTGAAGGAAATGGTCACAATCTCTGAGAATTGTGAACTGGGGAGTTAAGAAAGTTCAGAGGTGCTAGTTTTCAGTGGGAAATAATGGTTGACCTGGTCATAGTGACTTTGATTTCCCAGGCAGAGGGTCTCCAGGGAGTGATTAACAGCCTGTCATCCGTGGGCAATGACACGATGTATAACTCAAGAGTAAGTCTTTGAGTCACGTGGAAACCTTACCTTCCAAGAAAAGAAAGGACAAGATATTGGCTTCTGACATTCAGCCTTGAGGCCAGCCACCCTGTGTATATCTGAAAGTTGAGTTAAAGGTCTCTAGAAAACTCAACTGTGAGTGGGTTGGGAGACCAGGGATGGAGAGCGGCAGCTCCAGGAAGGGTGCTTTGTATTTATATTTAGAGAAGTATTGTAAAACATTTAGGGGAAAAAAGGATCTGAGTTGGATAACAATTCTGAGGTAATCTTTTATAGGAGGCACACCTGCACCCAAGATTTCAGGGAGGTAGAAGGCAGAATTGGGCAGTGGACAAGCATAGATTTGAAATGAGGAAAACAAAGTCAAAGGGGAAATCTCTGCTATTAAAATCATTCTGCTGAAGCACCACAGCATCACTGCTGAAGAGCTCCACCCAGAAGTAGTCCTTGAGCATCTTAGTAGAGAAGCAGCCTATGTTAATTCTTGGAATGAGAAAGATTTTGATATGAGGTGGTCATGCTGCCTGGGTTTAGACAAAAGTGTAGCTGAAACAGGCAGAGTAAATACTATTAATTTGGATGGAATTAGAGGGGCCTGAGAGGGAAGAAATTATAAGAAGTTTGAAGGGCAGAATGAAGAGACTGTGGATGCCTTTTATAACACTTTGCTTTTACACAAATATTCCCTTGTGCCTAGAATACTTGTTTTTACTTCTTCTGCCTCAAAAATTCTGGTACTTTTTTTTTCACTTCAAATAAAAATTATGTCTTCTGTGTCTTCCTGATCTCCACTTCCAGCCCATGGCTCATTTACTGCTCTTCTAATTCCTACCATGTGTGCAAATTAGCATTTACCTTACTGAATTTGCTTATTCATTTGACAGATATTTATTGAATTGTTATCATGCTCCAGACACAACCTTTGGGACTTGAAATACATCAGTGAACCAAACTATAATAAAAAAGTTCCCTGCTCTCATGGAGTTTACATTCTCACAGAGGAGAGAAACAATAAATAATTGGGATAATAAATAAGTGCCTTATTTTATAATGTGTTAAAAGATGATAAATAGCATGGAAATTTTATAAGTAGAGTAAGGGAAGGTGATGTCAGTGTAGGATGCGGATGTGGGGAAGGAGGCAGACTGCAGCCCTATTTAGGGTGGTCCAGGAAGGGCCAGCTGGGACAGAGAGATCTGAGCAAAAGCTTGGAATAAATGAAAGAGATATCCAAGTGTGTATTTGGTGGGAAAAAAATTCTAGGAAAAGAAAACAATGGCAAGAAAGGCTGCAAAATGTCAAGTTGCTGAGGAGGTTTGAGCAGTGGGAAAGCAAGACCTGATTTAATAATTTAAAAGGAAAGTTCTGGTTGCTGCATCAAGATTAGGCTATTGATGGACAAATACAAGGAAGAAGATCTCTTAGGAGTCAATTACAGTAACAGAGGTGAGAGAAAACAGTGGCTTGAACCAAGTGAAAAATGGGTCCTGAATATATGAGGGAAAGGTAGACACAATGATGACTGTGAGGATTTTGACCCGTCAGCTGAAGGATTATAACGGCCATCTTTTGAGATGGGGAAGACTACAGGTAGTGCCCACAGGAGTTCCGTTTGAGATGGTTACCAGATGCCCAACAGGAGATGTGAATAGGCAGCCGAATACATAAGTCTGGAGGCAGGGAGAGAAATGTGGGTTGGAAATTCATTCAGAAGTCTTCAGTGCATACATGGTGTTCTAAGCCATTGCGCTGGATGACATTAACAAAGCAGCGAGTGTGCAAAGAAAGGAGAGAAGAACGAACACTGACCTCTGTGAACTGTGACGTTAAAAAGGAAAGGCAAAGAGGAAAAGAAAAAAACTGCCACTAAGGTAGAAGAAATCTGAAGTATAGCACCCTGAGGACCAAGTGAAGAAAAGGGTGTCTAGAGACAGGAAAAGTCACCTGTGTCGAGAACTGCTGATGGTCCAAGTAAGCGAAGGGGCGAGAGAGGACAACTGGATTTAGCAAACCTTAGATAGTGGGTGGCTATGAGGAGGGAAGTTTTGATGGAGAGGTATGTGTGAAGGTCTAATCAGAATGGGTTTAAGAGGGAACAGGAGGGATTCACGGCAACGACTAGAGGCAGCTCTGGGGGGGGAGTTTCATTGCTAGGACTGAGACGGAAATGGAGCAGCGCCTGTGTGATGAGTGAATCAAGGGAAAGAATTTTGGAGGCTTGTTTTTGAGAATAATAGCATATGACTACGATGATGGACTGTTCCGATGAAGATCTGTATCACAATTAGTTGCTTCTCTATTTTCTCTACTAGAATATTAGTCTCTTGACTTCAGCTGCCGTATCTTATGTATTGTTTTAGCCCTTGCTCTAGGTATAATGCTTGTAAGAGAGAAAATGCTCAATAAACTTTTGTTACATTGACCTCAACACAATGGAATATAAATATTTACCATCTGTGAAGCAATCATTCAGAAAAGCGCACTTGAGGTTGGTGGAGGAGGAATGTGGCCACAGTTTGGAGTAGAAATGCAGAGAGATAGACTTGGCTCCTGGTTTCCTGTGGCTCTTTTATTTACCTAAACCCCCTTTAGCCTTCACTGGGATTCTCACCAGTGTCAAAAGAAGTGAAACTCTGATCTACACGCCCCTGAAAGATGCTGTTAGATCTGTGTCTCCGTAAGGAAATGGGAGGGAGCCAAGAGTGAAAGGATTGAGTCTTTGATATCCAGAAAGTTGAAAAAGAAAATAAATTAAAATTAGAAATAAAAAAATATGTAGTTCAAATGATGTAATCTTGGTCCAGGTACACTACCAATATTTTATCAGTATAAATGATAATTTATATCTTAGATAAAGAATATACATGAATGATAATATAGAACTTGAGTGAGGAATATTCACATTTCTAAAACCTATATAGATTCCACTAAGCAAGATAAATTGGTTACAGGGTGGGGGTTAAAAACAGGTAGTGTCATCAGAGAAGACGTTTTAAGCCTAATGATAAGAGTGGATGCTCTGAAGGAGGCTGGTGACAGTGACTGTGGGGAAGGATTGACTTCTTAATGCATATACTGAGACAGCTTTACTCTGGAGGTGGAGCAGTGGGTCAAAAGTACTTTGAGGGTTGCCTTCTTCTTAGGATTCCTTTGTCTCGATTGTCTTTCTCATCCTTCCATACTTACGTTCCAGGATATGAATGGTGAGCAATGAACCCCGGGAATTGGAGCCAGGTAACAGAGTTCATCATCTTGGGCTTTCCCCATCTTCAGGGTGTTCAGGCTTATCTCTTTCTCTTGCTACTTCTAATCTACCTCACTACTGTCCTGGGGAACCTGCTGATATTCCTGCTGGTCTGCCTGGACTCCCGACTCCACACACCTATGTACCGCTTCATCAGCATTCTCTCCTTCCTGGAGCTTGGCTACACAGCTGCCACCATCCCCAAGATGCTGTGGAACTTGCTCAGTGAGAAGAAGACCATTTCTTTCTCTGGATGCCTTCTGCAGATCTATTTCTTTCACTCTCTTGGGGCTACAGAGTGCTATCTCCTCACAGCTATGGCTTACGACAGGTACTTAGCCATCTGCCAGCCTCTCCGCTACCCTACTCGCATGACGCCGGCACTCTGTGTCAAGATTGCTATTGGCTGTTGGTTAGGAGGCTTGGCTGGACCAGTGGCTGAAATTTCCTTGGTCTCCCGCCTCCCTTTCTGTGGCCCCAATCGCATTCAGCACATCTTTTGTGATTTCCCTCCTGTGCTGAGCTTAGCTTGTACTGACACCTCTGTCAATGTCCTAGTGGACTTTGTCATCAACTCCTGCAAGATCCTGGCCACCTTTCTGTTGGTCTTTAGCTCCTATGTGCAGATCATCCGCACAGTGCTCAGAATTCCTTCAGCTGCAGGTAAGAGGAAGGCCTTCTCCACGTGTGCCTCCCACCTCACTGTGGTTCTCATCTTCTATGGGAGCATCCTCTTCATGTATGTGCGGCTAAAGAAGAGCTACTCGCTGGACCACGACCGGGCCCTGGCAGTGGTCTACTCAGTGCTCACACCCTTCCTAAACCCCTTTATCTACAGCTTGCGCAACAAGGATATCAAAGAGGCTGTGAGGAGGCAGTTGAAGAGGACAGGAATCCTGGAGTGAAGGGGGAGGGGGCAGGCCAAGTGCGCGGCTGAGGATACGGTGACCTTGGGGATCTTCAGTAGCCACTGCTGAAGTGTCAAGCATTCAGGGCTTTTCTACACTGGATACTGAACTGGGGCAAATGCTACCTAGTTTTCAGTGTTAATGCAACCATTATACTATCTGCTGCAGCCACGTGCAACTTGAAACCGGAGACAGGAAAAGCACACTTTCTCTCCAGCAATACGATGCAGTGCAGCGATTTTCAAATCTCGGACGTTTGTATATCATATTTAGAATTTTGGTCAAAGCTATGTCTTACCTACAATATATAATTTTTTCAAATTTACTCAATTTAATACAAATACATTTATTCATGTTGCAAATAATAATACTTGCTAAATAAATTTTAGAACCAAAAATGAATGTTTTTTCATGTACCGTTTACAATCATTTCATGTAGACTGATCATTTATGTATTAAAATGGAGAACTCGGATAAAATAGAGAAAAGCATGCTTTTGACATCATGTAGATCTGGGTTTAAATCCTAGTTCACTTAGTCACTTGTGAATTACATGATCTCTGTGAAGCGTTTGGACTTTCTTAATTGATCAATCAATTTCATCATGTGTTAAAAATATATTCTCAAAGGTTGTTTTGAGAATTAGTGATGACATGTGAACCACAGTACAAAGAGTTTGGCAAATCATTGATAGTAAAAAAAAAGGGTTACATTGATTTTTATTTCTTTTACTTTGCCTAGAACTCTCATCATTACTCTGAGCATTAGAACAATATCCAGGAAAATATAATTAAGCAAAAACACTCTCCAGATAATTTTCTAAAGAGAAAGAAGTAAACTGACTAGAGGGAGTACTTGTGAGATGCGTTGGTCTTCATATCTTAGTGGTCTTAAAATCTATTCCCAGTATAAAGTGTGAAGGGCAGAGGGCGAGTCAATGGCAGAAAATAGGATTACTTTTTATGTTGGACTACTTCTTTATTTCACTTTAAGCTAATTATTTCCTTAAATATATAAAAAATAAGTGAAAATAATGCTATAGTTTAGCATATGAGAAATGTGAGGGTTTAATTATTAGTTGGTGTTAGAGATTATTAATGCATCTAAATATCTACTGTTAATAGATGATCAAGTGTTGATTATAAAGAAACTTTTAATTCTATACAGAATTACATAGATCTACATAATAAGATACCACAGAAGTTGTATTTCTGCCATGTAATAGATATCCATCCATCCATCCATCCATCCATCCATCCATCCATCTATCCATTCAGTCAGTTCAGCACATGTTTATTTAGGTCTTACTGTATATCAGATGCTGTGCTAAGCCCTACATAAAATGGTGAGCCAAACAGATACTAGAAACACATTTTAAAATATTAAAAAAATATATATATAAATAAAAAAAGAAAAAAAATTTTAAAGAAAAAAACCAGATACTCTCCTATTTTTTTAAGTTCCTGTGCTTAGGATGTTTTAAAAGAGTTGAGAATTATAGACATTAAAATTGCTATTAATTTATAATTAATAATAATTAATAATTTAAAATGTGGCAACTAGTAGGAAAATACACATAGACTCTCTACTCGAGTAAGTTATATTTAAACTGAAAACTACAGGATAAATCATAACTGGCCATTTTTATGAAAACAATAATTGCAATAATGAGATTTATTTTACAAAATTGGAAATTTAGACCTAGATAGATAAAACACTTGCCAAAGATGTAGAGCGAGTCAGAGTCAGGGAATCTGCATATGAAAACAAAGTTTTCAGCCTTCCAGGATATGTCCCTGTAGTCTTCAAAAGGTCCAAGGAAGTAAGGGAAAAGGAGAAAGAGATGAAAGTAACAGTAAAAAGCATGATAACTAGGCTATGGGTCTGGTAACAAACAGGCAATGGCAGCCAGGAGGTTGGCTCCTGAGGACTTGCAGAGACAGGTGTGAAAAGTGGGTCCCACCTTCAAGAAAGTGAAAGGACAACCCACAGAAGAGGAAAAAAAAAATTGCAAATCATTTATCTGATAAGGAACATATATCCAGAGAAAAATAAAATTCAAAAAGACACATGCACCACAATAGCAGCACTATTTATGATAGTCAAGACTTGGAAACAACCCAAATGTCCATCAACAGATGACTGGATAAAGAAGATGTGGTACATATATACAATGGAACACTACTCAGACAATAAAAAAGAATAAAATAATGCCATTTGCAGCAATATGGATGGACCTGAAGATTGTCATTCTAAGTGAAGTGGGCCAGAAAGAGAAAGAAAAATGCCATATGACATCACTTATATGAGGAATCTAAAAGCAATAATAATAATAAGAAGAAGAACAAAAATGAACTACTTATCATTTATAACTAAGATTGATTTCTTGAATATGTATAAGCACATCTGTCCTTTATGACTGGATCACCACATTCTGTTGATTCTTATTTTGTAGTTGGCTTTATTCCTTTGATAACTATGTAAGTTTAAAAAGCCAAAGATCTAATCTGTTCTTAGAAATAATAATTAGTACATATATGAAAACTAAAAAAATGTATACTGTATATGTGTATTTACATGCAATATAGTGTGTATGTGCAGTCGAACTGTAATAATTCTACCTAATAAAACTGAAAAAGGAGGAAAAAAATTAAAAAATTAAAAAAATAAAAAGAAAGTACCAAGTATTTTAACTTTAAAGAAATACAAATCACTTTTCCAAGTTTTCAAAAGAACATTATTTTGTGTTCTGTAATCTATCACATCTCAAGAGTTTAATTATAAGCACAATCACCACTAATTGAAAAAAAAAAAAGAATTTTAACATAAATTTGGCATTCTAGCAGGTCAATTATCTTAAATAATGCAAATACATAAAATACTAAACATATATGAATTGCTTAGTGCAAAATATAAATAATAAATTTTGATTCTATTAAACATTTCTATAGTTAGCTGTAAAACATTGCTGAATTTAAAAGGCACTAGCCCCCTACTTATATGACCTATCTCTTTATTCATGTAGCACCTGTAAGGGTACTATGCCAGGCACTATTTCAGTTGCCTGTGATACAACTGAAAGAAATTCCCTGCCCTTATGTAGTTTACACCGTGATAAGGGGAGATATTAAAAATACACACTAAAATAAGAAAAAAATAACAAATTATATGAAATTGTGTTCTGTTTAAAATAGAAAAAATATCTTTGCAGGATAAGAGGGTCTGGTGTGAGTAGGGAGATCATAATTTTAAATAAATGGTCATAAATGGACCTCATTAGAAGGTCACATTTGAACAAAGACTTGAAGAAAATGGAGGAGTTAGTCAAGTGGATATATGGAGAGAGAATAACGAATAATCCAGGCAGCAGTAAAAGCTAGTGAAAATGTGACTCAGAAGGAGTGATGGATGAGTCCTGAAAGCCACATGAATAAAATACATCAAGGAAGAAGAAGTGATTGACTTTGTCAAATCCTGCAAGTAGTCAAGTAAGATAAGGACTGAAAATTGACTTTGGATTTAGACACTTGGAGGTCATTGTTAAATGTAGTAAGAGAAGTATGCAAGAACTAGTGGAAGTAAGAGCTTGACTTGAGTAGTTGAATAGAGAAGAATCAAAGAAAAATAAGAAGTTTCAGGTACAGACAACTCTTTCATGGAGTTTTATTACCAATGAAAGCAGAGAAATGAGGTAATAAGAAGCAAGTGGGAACATACCTTTTGTTAACTGTGATTCACAATGTATTTTAAATCATAATATAGGACACATATATACATAAATTTACATATTCATAACCATATTTATAACTAAAATGATATTTTTATAAAACAATGTTTATACTTGGTCCATTGGTGCTTCTTTTTTCTTTTTTTCCCCCTCTATTCTGTTTTGTTAAAAATGTTTTTGACTGATTTCACCGCTTCCTAATCGTTTGGCCCTCATTTGAAAAACAAAGTGAATTTAGGTCTTTAACTCTGATTACCTTTGGATCCACATTTAATAGGTGGTTTCTATTTTAACTCATGTTAATCTATAGTTTTCCAATTTGTTTATAATAAAATGTTATTAAAAACCAAGTTTTACTTTTAAAAATGATGACAATTTAAATGTGATGAAGAAAATAAATATATACTCTCAGGGTACTGACAGGATGTCAAAATGGTATATAATCTTTTCTAGGGCAATTTAGCAATATGCATCAAAATAATTAATAAGCATAGATATCTATTTAGAAGGAGGGGCAGAGAAAGCTTCTTTGATCAAGTAGCATTTAAGCTGACACTTGAAGACTGAGAAGGAATCAGCCAGGAAATTATATAAGATAAATCAATTGTGCAAACATCTTGAAGTTAGAAAACCTGGGTTCCTAGGAAACCCATTATAGGAACAAAATGCATTTGTGCAGGCAGAACACAGTAAGAGTCCGGAGATGAAGGCTAGAGGCAAAATATGCAGAAACTTACAGGCTGTGTTATGAGCTATTGGAATTTAATCCAATTGCCAAATGAAGACACTGAAAAGATTGAAGTAAGATATCACATTCGTAGAATAACATCCCTATTGTTGTATGAATACAGACTGGACGGGAGCAAATGTGGAAAAGATGACTTGAGACACTTCTGCTACAAAACAGACTGCTCCCAAAATTACAGCTTAAAACAGAAGCTATCTGTTTATCTCACAAATTTGCGGATGAATTTTGGCTGGAATCAGATAGGTGAATCTTCAAGTCCTGGTTCACTCAAGCATCCAGGGTCAGCACCTCTTTGGCTAGAGCTGGCTGGATTTGGACCATCACCACTAAGACAGTTGCACTCTCCCCCATGCTTTTCATCGCAGAAGACTAGCTAGTCTCTGTTGTTCACGTAATGGCTGATTGGAGTGTTGACATAGAGCCTAAGTGCACGGATTTCTTGAGATGAGGCTCAGAACTGACACACAATGTTTTTTTCTTGCAATCTATAGCCAAATCACGTCACGAGGGGGGCTCAGAGGAGGGAAAGAGCTGCCACATTACCTTGCAAAGGGCACGGATACTGGGAACAGCTAAGATCGTGCCATTTTCTTTGCCATATAGAGATTATTGGTATCCCCACATTATGCTAAAATCTTCATTGGAACTACTGGAACGAATTCTGTATGTGTGGGCTCAGATTGCGGGGCAGTGGTCTATAGTTAGAGCTTGTGGTAAAGGAGTGTCTTCAGCAAAGTAAACACGTTTATCATAGCATGGTGTCTCACAGCCAACAGTGTCATCATGATGGGTATTGTTATCTTTCTCAGGGAAACTCAGCAAGCCTTGAAAAGTGCCATCATCCTTTCAGAGGGTAGTGAAGTTCAAAAAAAATCCCTAATCCTATCAAAAACAATTCTTCATAAGAATGTGTATTCATACATATTGATTCTGGGCAAATCTATCAAAAGAGGCCCATATTTTAGGAAGATTCTTGGAGTTCCTAACACAAAGGAGAACTAATGAGAAAAGATCAGAGGAGGAGGTTTCCACTAATTAACCCACGGGGAGATAGAATTCCTCCCGTCATCAGGGGAAATCCTCCACTAGAGAAATCTTCCCAAGAAGGCTTTAGAAACAGGTATAACAGTCTTTCCTGAGATATTGAAAGGACTTGAACTGCATAAATGCTGGAAGGGGAATGGATCTCCCTGTCTCTGCCAGAGGTAAGAGGAGAATGCACATGGGTCCCAGATGCAGGTTTGTCCGAGGTCAAGAAGAAAGTAAATGGAAGGATAGGACACATCTCCTTCTGTTGACTTAAACACCAATATTTGGGGGTATATTTGAGACTGCATGAACGGCTAAATGGAATTCAGCTCAGAGGGGAAGAGATATGCCTACAGGATTAAAAATCAGTGATAATGTTGTTTCACCTGAGGCATGATGGATTGAATAATAAAGAAGTTTTCCCTAGTGATGATAATGTTCCTCTGTTTTTACACCTTCAGAGTTTCTAAATTAATTTTGACCCAGGAGGACATCATTTTACACACTGGTCTCTGTTTCCAGTCAAATAAATGTAAATGAAATGACAATTTGAGTAAAGAGAGGTTGAGGATGTCAGGAGCCTATTACCAAAAGTCAAATCCCAGTGTACTGGCTCAAGTTGAACAGTCCGTACCCTCAGATCAGTTTTTTATGCACATCTTCCTTTCACCAGTGGGACTGGGTCAGTTCACTTCTCTTCTCCCAGTCTCCAACGGATAAACTTCCTATTACATTCTCTAGAATATAACACTGATTGTACTAAAACACAAGCACCTAGACTTTACTAAAAGGATTAACCCCAGTCACTTAGGGGAAAAGAGGTGCTGGAAGCACAGAAAGCCCACAGCCATGACTGATTTAGAGGTCCAAAATGTCTCAGTTCTAAGGAATTCGTAGTAGCCGTCTCTACACTGATGTGTAAATGAAGATAGTATAAATCTTCCTTGCCCTTTTTCTGTTTTTAAAAAGTTTTACTTATGTTTTTAATTTTCGGGGGTTAATTAGGTTTGTTTATTTATTTTTAGAGGAGGTACTGGGGATTGAACCCAGGACCTCATGCATGCTAAGCACGCACCTTACCACTTGAGCTATTCCCTCCCCTCCTGCCCTTTCTCAGGTGTCAGAGGAGTGGATTAAAGCAACAGTTGAAACAAATGAAAGTGACAGTGAAGCTTGGAACCATTTACGGTGGTCCTGTGACTAGAGACAGTGTGGCTCCCCATGCCGCCCTCACCATTTCATATCTCCCATGAAACTGAGCACCAATCAAAGTTGGCTGGATCAGCACAGACATGGAGGTCATTTCACTGTTGAAGGATCTCTGAACAAAAGGCTCCAACGTTTCATGGACCCTGAAATAGAGGGAAGGACAAGGAGTGGACTAAGTCAGGGTGGGGAAAATTGTCTTCAAGGTTTTTCCTTCTCCTCCCATAAGGAGGCCTGAGGAGGACCTTGGACCAAGGCTTCGGCTAAACAGACCTAGGAATGAAGATGCTGGGGTGAATGTAAACGTGCAAAGAGCACGACTGGCCAGGGGAGCCTGAGTCTTTGCAAATCCTAACAGAGACTGTGATGTACTTACTGGCTGTGCACCAAATCTGGAGTAGAGAGGACAGCTTTCCCCTGGGAGGCCGGCCTGGGAAAGACCTTGTAATTGCCTATGATCAGACCTGAAAAATCACACAGGTTTTTCACCAGGGGCCAGATTCCTCAGGGTGTATGTATTTTTGAGGTGGAGGGTAGAGTAAGAGGGATCTTTTACTCCCTTGTTATTTTATTCTTTCTTATGCATCAAACTCTTAAATCTACTTCTTTTATTCGAAACTACTACATAACCAAAATCTCTTCCCTTTTTCTTTCAGTCAAGTGTCAACCATAATTCTTTCCTTTCTGATTCTTTCTCTTTGGATGTTGGGCCAGTCTAATGGTTCTGTGAATTTGACGTCAATCCTATTTCTCACCTTCTTTCTTGGTTTTTTCCAAGCCCTTCTATTCACCTCTTCTAAGCTTTGCAGGGTCCAGAAGATCAAGAAGGGTAAGTCTATTTCATTGGACTTCTGCAGGCTTGCACGACTCTCCTTTTCTACTTGGTGTTGGATTTTGGAAGGGTGATGAGTCAACGTTATGCTGATAGTCTTCCTAAAGATGTGGGTCACTACAACATTTTATTTACCTGGAGCTGAGGTTCTATTAGGCACAAAGTACTTTCTCTTAGATTTTGTACTTGGAAGTTTGAGCAAAGACTTGTTAATTAAGCTACCAATGAGAAACACCCTCTATCCTGGGAAGTTACCATCCCAACCAAGATGGAAATATCTTTAAACTGGATTTCCAGGTGGCATTTGGACATCTTTTTCAGTCCTAACATATTTGGCTATTTTCTAACATAATAGCTTTTGTCATTTGTCATCCCAATATAGCTCTGTTCTTATTAATCCCAACTAATATTATTCCTGCCTATTTTTTTCCTAGGGATCTCCAACAACGTTTTTCCTTTGGCAAATAACCTTCTCTGTGTCTATAATGATTCTTTATTTCCTTCCTTAGTTGAAATCAATCTCTCTTCTAAAAAAAAAAAACTTGTTTAGAGGAAAGTTGCCTCTTCTTCCACTTCCCATGTGCCTCTGGGCTGAGAAAAGGTCCAGAGATCATGTTTTATTAGTATTCTCTTTTTCTTTATATTTCTGTAACCTAAAAAATATTTCTTTGTTATCTTGTTTGATACCTTCAACTCTAATTGGCTCATCCAAAGACATTATAGTCCATAGGAATGACTCATCTAACAACTTTTCTTATAAACTTCTACAAAATGACCTTGAATTCATATCACCAATTTTCTACCATATTTAGACTTTACAAATATAGTAAGTATTCCATTTTAAATATTTTAAACTCTAATATATTGCTTTCTAAGAATGTGGTATTTCCTTTCAGCTCATTAATTAGGTTATTTCTGTTACAATTCTCTAGTCTCATTGAAATTTGACCTCTATTTTATTTAGCACAATGGTCTTCACATTCTTATCCGTCAATCTTAAACCCCCAAATCCATACATCTAAACATCTTATCCCATTATCTTTGATTTTCTTTACTCTTTTGGACAAAAATCTTCCTTGCCCTATCAAATGCCTTTTGGATGCCACTGTTTAACATTTTAGACACTACAACTAGACTCTTGAATGCTGCTGAAGGGAAAGACAAAGGCATGATCTCCAGCGTCAGGAAGGTCATGGGTATATCATGGAAATCATTGAATATATTAATTTGCTCATTTTTCTCTTGAGGCATTTCAGCCATTTCCCCTAAGTCTTTAATTTTTTAGATTCTTATTCTCAAAATTACCTCCTCTGTAATTCAATTGAGAAACTTGAATAGGGAGACTTAGATATTAATTAAGAATCTCTGCTTCTTTTCAATATTTTGAATGGATTGATATTTTAGGAGCCTGACTGAAAAAATTTTGAGAGCCAAATTCCAAAGAAAGAACTCATAGTTCATCTACTGAGCCTTCTTCAAGCTTCCAAAATCTTCTACTGTTCAGTTTCTCACAAGTCCTGTCTTTCTGTGATGGCCAATTTCTGCTAGTTTTATCTTTTCTGCTTCTGGGACTACAGTTTCCTACCAAGGCTTCATGTTGTTACGTATCCCTGAAAACCTTATCCTCTTTAACCACACTCAAAGCAGCTCTGTGGTCTGATAAAGGAGCAGAATTTTAGAAACTGGGGATGTTCCAGAAAATGCAAAATATAAATTTACAATAATTATACATATGAAGCAAAGAATCAAAATTTTGATTGTCTAATCTATAGCCAAGAATCATTGGAGAATTTATCTGGCATGTGATTAAAAAATGACTTGGGGAGTTCTTACAAAATTTGGTTATTATTAGTACCCATAAAATCCTACTTTGTTTTAGTTAATATAAATTATAAACCCAACATTATTAATATCTTATTTGCTTATTACTTGTCTCCTTCATTAGAATATAAGCTTCATGAAACTATTTTCTTCACTACTGAGTTCAACAAACCTATAGTTGTGCTTAGAACATAGTAGGTACTAAATGAATGTTTGTTTAATGAATCCAAGAATGATAGACTTAAATTATCTACTTAAAGCATTTCTTTCTTTGATTCTTATATGAGCCAATAGATCTGATTCTTCACATTTCATCGAGGGAGTGATCTGTGTCTTTCTACCCATAACAATTAAGGCTGCTGAGATCATGGTGAGAAGTAACCAGTCTTCTACAGTGACAGAGTTTCTCTTCTCTGGATTTCCCCAGTTTGAAGATGGTAGCCTCCTCTTCTTTATTCCTTTGTTCTTCATCTATGTGTTCATTGTTGTTGGGAATCTCATTGTATTTTTTGCAGTCAGGATGGATGCTCGTCTTCACAACCCCATGTATAACTTCATTAGCATTTTCTCATTTCTGGAGATCTGGTACACCACAGCCACCATTCCCAAAATGCTCTCCAATCTCATCAGTAAGAAGAGGACCATCTCCATAATTGGTTGCCTCTTGCAGATGTACTTCTTCCACTCACTGGGAAATTCCGAGGGGATTTTGTTGACCACCATGGCCATTGACAGGTATGTTGCCATCTGTAACCCTCTCCGCTACCCGACCATTATGACCCCCCGGCTGTGTGCTCAGATCTCCGCAGGCTCCTGCATCTTTGGCTTTCTTGTGTTGCTCCCAGAGATTGCATGGATTTCCACACTGCCCTTCTGTGGGCCCAACCAAATCCATCAGATCTTTTGTGACTTTGAACCTGTGCTGCGCTTGGCCTGTGCAGACACATCCATGATTCTGATTGAGGACGTGATCCATGCTGTTGCCATCCTCTTCTCTGTCCTGGTTATTGCCTTGTCGTATATCAGAATCATCACTGTGATCCTGAGGATTCCCTCTGCTGAAGGCCGCCGGAAGGCCTTTTCTACCTGTGCATCTCATCTCAGTGTCTTTCTGATGTTCTATGGTAGCGTAGCCCTTATGTACCTGCGTTTCTCTGCCACTTTCCCACCGATTTTGGACACAGTCATTGCCCTGATGTTTGCAGTTCTTGCTCCCTTTTTCAACCCTATTATCTATAGCTTGAGAAATAAGGATATGAAGATTGCAATTAAGAAGCTTCTCTGTCTTCAGAAGGTGTTTAATGCATCTGCAAGTTAATGTTAGTTCATAGGCACCTCTCACTCTGGATGTTACTCTAACATACTAGACCATAAAATTAACTTACAACTCATTTATTATCACACTGATGTTTTCTGTTTACTTATTCCTGTTCTTGTCACCATGTACATGTTTATTCCTTTTTTCATATTCAATTAAGATATCAATAGCTACCTGATTAGACTTGTAAGATGGATAAATAATAGAAAGGAAATAGGATGTTTAAGCCATCAAAATATATTTGAGCATTAATTTTTATTGTTTTTGTTTTATTGAACATTAACTTTATTGTTAAGTATAAGCTTTAAAAGTATCATTGTATAAGCATTAGTAACAACCGAAGATTGCAAAATATAGTGGTTAAAAGCATAAGATCTATAGAAGAGGCTGAGGTTCATGTTTCACTGGTTCCACATATTAGCTTTGTGACCTTGAACAAGTTATGAAGTAATTGCTCTGCATCTTAGTTTCATCATCTGTGAAATGGATGTAAAAGTAATAGATATTAAAAGTAGAACTTCATATAGTTATTATAAAAATTGAGTTACTCCACACAAGTATTTAGAATATTGCATAACATTAGCAACTGCAAACATAAGTGTCAGCTATTATTATTTGCAAATAATTACTAGCATTTGTTATGGATGCTTTAAAGAATGCTATAGTCAAGAGTGATCTATTAAAAAAAAATTCCATTTGACTGACTTAGACTATTTGGTTGAAAGTAATTTGAAACATACTCTGCAGTGATGGGTAAATAGATGACAGAGAATGACAGATGGCCATAGATAAAGATGTAGACGTTTTTGAGCTACTTCTCTTGCTTTCGTTTTTGTTCCCTTTGAAATGTGTTCTGTGCATTATTCCCACCAGAAATTACCTTTCTAAAATGAAAGTTTATTTCTGTCTTAATATGGCAGTTTTAAATTTTCCTTATTTTCATGTTTAAATTTTCTTTCACCAAAAATTCTATAGAACTAAACAAAGTTGAGACTAGGTAAATTGTTAGATGCCCTAAGCACTGAAAAATATGAAGAATATAATAATAAAGATTATGTGTATACAGTTGCCAAGACATTCATGATGGTTATTTTAATACCTTGAAATACCGTATATCACATTCCTTTCAAAAAATAAGGAATAATGTGTTTTATTGGCTAAAGTATCTAAAGCACCAGTTGAGCCTGTCTGTTGGGTAGTCCAGAAATTATCAGAGATGTACATTCAAAAACTAGCAGCAATATCAGGACATACAAAAGGTAAAATAGAATAAAACCAAAATATTCTAAGTACTGGAAATAAGAGTGCTCTCAATTGATCCCCAGACTTGACTATTTCCTCATATGCATGCATATGAAATCCAGCTGAAGACAATACATATCTGCCAGACACTGGACAAGGAAACAGAATAAAATAACCTAAGGATTAAATGGATGTAATGCTACGTATAAGCTTTGGAAAAATAGTCATAGTTTAGAAAAGCAGATGCTGAGAAACCACAATCCACTTGGGAACTCTGGATGGAGGAAATAAATCAGTGGAATTGTGAAGGAGAAGCTGGGCTGGGCTGGGCTAACAAGCTAACTCACAAATCTAAGTGTAACAAGTGTCGGATTGCTGATCTGAGTTCTGCTGGGCTAACTCGTAAATCTAAGTTAATTAGTGTTGGTTTGCTGATTCCCTGTTCATGTTTTTTTTTTTTTTGCTAACCAGTTGGATTTTCAAAGAGACATATCTGGCCTTGAAATGTTGGTTTGCTGCCTCCCTGCCTCTACTTTTGTGATAATGATGCTGCTAAAGCTGTTCCATGCCTATTGGCTGAATACCCCAAGCTTGTAATTAACCCTATAAAACCTCATGCACACGTCTTGGAGGTGCTCAGAGCTTCGGAGCAGAAGCCCCTCTGAGCCCGCCGGCCAGCGTAATAAATCTGAGCACTCCAACCCTCTGAGTGGTGCTTGTTTCTTGTCCTGTTCTGGCCTGTCATTTCCGTAACAGAATCACAGTGGAGCTGTCCCTTGAGCTGTGTTCAGGGAAGTGCATGAAAAGCAAATCTGAAATACACAAGCTAGAGAAGTGATGAAATACCCAGGTAACCCCAGGCTACTAAAGTACCACTTCTTGGCAAAACAGCGATCACCTAGAGCTGATATTAGACTTACGGAAAATGCCTCCATATTCCCTCTGAGCAATTAGATCACGGACACATTCCTCTGTAGTCAGTTTTTGTATCCATAAATGTAGCTTCTTTCTCTCACACACACAATGTCTTTTTTTTAAATACACTTTAGTCTTCCCCTACAATGTGTGCTTTAAGACCATTAACTGTGCTTAATTCATGTCCCCCAAATAACTTGAAGAGTTACTATAATTAAAGAGAGACAGAGTTAGAGAGATTTGGGGATTGGAAGCAAATGCTCTTTCATGAAACAGACTAACTCTAATTAAAAAAAAATAATTAAAATATTTCTTATTTAAATGTTCAACAAGATTTGTGAAGATAGTGTCTCTTAGTAAAAATACTGGCAAATAAGAAATACAAAAATAAAATAAATGGAAACATTGAAGCTAGATTGAATACTGCAGAAAATGAAAATAATGACTTAGAAGAAAGCCTGGAGGAAATATCCCAGAAAAAAAGGAGTCACATGAAAAAACAAAGATTAAATGAAAAGAAAGAAATATATAGCGAATATATTCACTTATTCTACAAACCATATATGTGATTACAGAAATTCCAGAAAGAAACAAAGCAGAGGAAAACCATAATTAAAGGAAAATTATTCCTGTGATAAGGGATACTTGAATCATCAGATCAAAAGAAACTGTTTCACATAAGACCTGTAACTAAAACTCCTAGAAGAAAACAGAGGGAAATCTTCTTGACATTGGTTTTGGCAATGACTCCTTGCATGTAACATCCAAAGCACAGGTGTACGGTAGCCTCCCCAGGAAATCTGTATTCTTATCCCCCTGGCAACCAGAATTCAAAACTGGTATGTTAGCATTCCTGTTTTCAGCAGCACGTGTTGGAAAAGAAAATGGACCACAGGAGCAGAAGAATCCACCAAGAGTTCATGGAGTATGCGTAATACATAAAGTTATGCTACCCCAGCCCCCCAAAATTTGCTATTATCAGTTAGGTATTATACAATTTTTCAAACTAAAGGAAAACAAAAAGTTAAATATGATTCTATCTAATCTACAAGTGTATTGATTTCTACAAGTGTCGCAATGGATTTGATATAGTGCAACTGTTTCTACTTTTATTGTGCATTTTTAAAAAAAGAAACAGTCAGAAGAAACTTTTTCTTACTTCCGAAAGCAATGAATTTACTGGAATTAGAGAATAAACAGATTGTGCAAGTATGTCCTTCCACGCCACTGTCACTGATGCCCACCTGCCAACCATTTACTTGAGTTTCACTGTGGCAATTCTCTTCAGGATTCAAGTCCACAGTTAAAACTAGTCTGCAGGGTTAACAAAAGGGGGCACTGTCGTCATTCAAACCTTCATATCTCTAGATTTCCTAACACCTGGATAAGGACAAATACAGGTTAATTAATTATTTCTTTTTCTAACAGCAAATTATCACTCTCCCTCCTTTTAATTTATGCTTTTCTTATAGAAATAATTTTATTTCTAGAAATAGTGAACAGATGAACAAGAATGTCTGAAAAATAAACTTACCAAATGTTGCTGATCCTAAAAAGATTAGTTATCATAGAATAAAAACAGATAATCTAGATTAAATTGCATACTCAAAGGAACATATAAATTGTTTTTTAGTATTGAATTCCTGTTATAGTAGTACATTCAAGAGAAACATTAAGGAAAAAATCTTCATTATTTTCAATGGTTTTCCTCTCTGCTGAGCTAATTTGGTTTTATACAAGCGGATACATTTCCACACACTGACAGGTCTCTCCATAGTCTGGTCTTGGAGTTTTATGTGAACCTACTGTGTAGACACATGACAAGAAAGCCATTAATGGTCAAGCCATTCATCTGCCCATCTGATATCTTCCATTTGGCAGGCCTCTTCCCCAAGAAGATGTTTTTTGATGAGTCAAATTCTGTAGCATAAATCTATGTGGTAAAGGAGAAATTCCATTCACATATGATTATATAGGCATATCGTGACATAGTGCTTCGCACTATGTATCACAATTACTTTGACTTCCAGGAACTACGTCAGTTATTACAAAATAATGGGTCTTTGAGTCAGCTGGAGATTGTCATTCTAAGTGAAGTAAGCTAGAAAGAGAAAGAATAATGCCATATAACATCACTCATATGTGGAGTCTGAAAAAAAAGGACAATATGAACTCATCTACAAAACAGAAACAGACTCACAGATGTAAACAATCTTATGGTTACCGGGAGAAAAGGGGTGGGAAGGGATAAATTTGGGAGTTCGAGATTTGCAAATATCAATCACTATATAAAAAATAGATAAAAAACGGATTTCTATTGTATAGCATAGGGAACTATAGTCAATATATTTTAATAATCTTCCATGAAAAAGAATATTAAAATGAATATATGTATATATATGCATGACCAGGACATTATGCTGTACACCAGAAATTGACACATTGTAACTGACTATACTTCAATTAAAAAAAAAATGCCACAAAAAAACCAATGGGCCAACAGTGAAATCAAAGACAAAATCAGAAAATACCTCGAGACAAAGATTGTTCAGTTAGAATGAACATGGGAGAACAACCAGGCAAATTCCTTAAAAGAAGAATAATAAAGGAGGACTTGCCTTACTACATACAAAAAGGAATGGTAAAGCTACAATAATTTAAAAAGAGTGGTGGTGGCATAGGAATGAGACTGCACAGTACAGAAATAGACCAAAATAAGAGGGGAATGTAGAATTTAATAAGGAGGGCATTTCTAATTCATTGCCAAAAAACCCTCATAAATATTCAATAAAAATTGTTTACATAAAAAAAGAAATAGAGTTAGTTGGTTTACAATATATTAATTTCTGGTGTACAGCATAGTGTTTCAGGTATACATACTCCTTTTCATATTCTTTTTCATTATAGGCTATTACAAGTTATTAAATATAGTTCCCTGTGCTTGACTGTGAACCTGTTGTTTATCTATTGTATATTTAATAGTATCTGCACATCTTGAGCTCCCAATTTATCCCTCCACCCCCTACCCTTTCCCTCCTGGTAACCATGAGTTTGTTTTTTCTATGTCTGTGAGTCTGTTTCTGCTTTGTAAAGAAGTTCATTTGTGTCATCTGTTTAGATTCCACATATAAGTGACATCATATGGTATCTGTATTTCTTCCTGGCTTACTTCATATAGTATGATAAGCTCTAGGTCCATCTGTGTTGCTGCAAATGGCATTATTTTATTCTTTCTTGTGGCTGAGTAGTATTCCATTGTGTGTGTGCCACAACTTTTCATCTAATATTCTGTTGATGGACATTTAGGTTGCTTCCATGTCTTGGCTATTGTAAAAAGTGCTGCTATGAACACTGGGGTGCATGTATCTTTTCACATTAGTTTCCTCAGGATATATGCCCAGGAGTGGGATTGCTGGATCATATGGTAAGTCCATTTTTAGTTTTTTAAGGAATCTCCATACTGTTTTCCATAATGGCTGCACCAAACTACATTCCCACCAACAGTGTAGGAGGGTTCCCTTTTCTCCACACCTTCTCCAGCATTTATCATTTGTGGACTTTTGAATGATGGCCATTCTGACTGGCATGAGGTGATACCTCATTGTAGTTTTGATTTGCATTTCTCTGATAATTAACGATACTGGACATTTTTTCATGTGCCTATTGGCCATTTGTATCTCTTCATTGGAGACGTATTTGTTTAGGTTTTCTGCCCATTTTTGGATTTTTTTGTTTGTTTGTTTGTTATTGAGTTGTATGAGCTGTTAGTATATTCTGGAAATTAATCCCTTGTCAGTTGCATTACTTGCAAATATTTTTTCCCACTCTGTAGGTTTTCTCTTCATTTCATTTATGGTTTCTTTTGCTGTGCAAAACCTTATAAATTTAATTAGGTTCCATTTGTTTATTTTTGCTTTTATTTATATTGCCTTGGCAGATTACCCTCGGAGAACATTGCTAAGATTTATGTCAGAGAATGTTTTGCCTATGTTTTCTTCTAGGAGGGTTCATTCTAGGGACACAAGGATGGTTCAACATACACAAATCAATGAAGGTGATACACCACACAACAAAAGAAAGGACAAAAATCACATAATGATCTCAATAGATGCAGAAAAGTATCTGATAAAATTTAACATCCATTCATGATTAAAAAAAAAACTGTTACCAAGATGGGTATAGAGGGAATATATCTCAACATAATAAATTATTTATGACAAACTCACAGCCAACATAATACTCAATGGTGAAAAATTGAAAGCCTTCCTGCTAAAATCTGGAACAAGACAAGGATGCCCACTCTCACTACTTTTATTCAAAATAGTTTTGGAAGTCCTAGTCATAGCAATCAGGCTAGAAGAAGAAAGAAAGGGATTCAAATTGGAAGAGAAGAGGTAAAACTCTTACTATATGTAGATGACATGATACTATATGTAGAAAACCCTAAAGGCTCCACGCAAAAACTGCTAGAGCTGATAACAAATCTTTGACATATTTTGCGGTAAAATGGGAAATTTAAAGAGTTCAGCAGCATCAACAGAAACAATTTGAAGGAAAACCCTATGTATGTTGTTGGAGAAAAAGACTTGGCATTCTTCCACCTTCTTTAGTATGACACACTTCTAAATTACATGTTTTCATAGAAATTATTCTATTTACTATTCATTAATTTATTCACAGTATTTAACATGCCAGTAAATTGCCTTCAGTATTGTCCAATTTCTTGTGTCTTTGTAAGGATGAGGACCTATTAAGGTTCTTTTTTATATGGCATACTTTCAGTTCCATAGCTAAATGGAGACTGTCTGATTAAATCATAATGATGACAAGAAAGGGGCCACCAGAATCTGTAAGTCTTCCATGGAGCACTGATTCCTCTTTGCTGTGGAGATCTAATGAGAAAAAAAAATGCAGAGATGCTCTGCTAATTGACCTCATGGGGGAAAAGATTGCTTTCTTTTTATTACCAAGGGATGAAGCCTCAGTGGCACTCATTTCCCCCTTAGCATTTTTCTTAAGATGGCTATGACAACCCTTCCAGAGAAGTTGACAGAACATTTCAGAATGCAGAGACCCAGGGAAAAGGAAGAGCTCTTCTGCATCTGGCAGAGGCGAGCTGAGGGTCACTGAGGTCTGGGGAGAAAGTATTCATTTCCTCTGTTTGGGATGAGACCCACTCTAAAGATTCAATTCATGAAGATTTAGGGAGGCTTGAATTTTGGCATTGGACTAGAGTGCATGAGAAAGCTCCATCTTTGGAGCTCTGGGCTCTGGATATGTACAATAAGAAATAGCCAGTTATTCAGACTTTACAACTGTCTAAGACATAAATGTTTATTTACACATTTCCTTCCTGCCAGTGTTACTTCCGGATTTTTCTGGCTTTAATTATATTTGTAAGTCTGATCCAAATCTACTTGTTAAAAAATAAGCTACTTTCAGGTGCTTAATACGTGCCAGGGGTTGTGAAAAACTGAAGGTTGATCTTGCCTTAATAGAAGCTCATAATTTAGTGAAGTTAAACAAGTCACAGTAAGATATAGTCAGGGTTAGAGTAGAAGCCCTCTGTAGCACACTAGGGGGGCATAAACCCAGATGTGTGTGTGTGTGTGTGTGTGTGTGTGAATGCAGGAGAGGAGAGGAGACCACAGCAACAATTGTAGGGCTGGGGGTAAGAGGCAATGGCTGAGCTGAAGCTTAAAGAAAGCCTAGGAGTCACTTAAGTGAAGAAGAGTACGAAGGCCCTCTAAGAAGAAGGTTAACATTCAAAAAGCAATGATCCAGGAGAAGTCACAGTGAACTCTGACAATGGCCACCGTGCAGCCTGACAGTGTGGCAGATGGGGACTGTTGGCTATGTGCATCTGAAGTTCAGGAAACATAACGTGTTCTGGAGATAGATATTTGGAAGACCTGAAAACTATGGAGACTGTGCGTTCATCAGCAATAAGGAAAGGCGTGATCTTAGGGACCACAGCAGGAACTTGGAGTACACAGCCATCTGAAGAACGGGTAAAGAGGATGAGGTTAGAGCACATAAATAGGAAAAGAGTGTTATAACAAAGCACCTTCCGTTCAGGAAGGAGGCCAACCTGGAGAGGGTGGTTTCATGACAGCCGAGGGAGAAAATCTTCAAGTCATAGTACTCAATAGTTCCTGATGCAAAAGTGTAGTCATAACATAACACCAAGCTTTCCCATTGTTTCCCAGTTATCATGCCACTGACGCGTAGGACAGATGGCTTCTGTACGGTAGTAGAGAAAGAAGTCACACAGCAAGTGACTGAAGAGCAAATAAGACAAGTGAGATGTTAGTATTATTCTTTCAGGAAGCTGTTCAAATAGGAAATAGCTAACATATTGAGCATTATTATTAATACTAGGGACTTTGATACATTAATTCCTTTAATACTCATAACTCTGCACTGATATTTTTCAATTACAGAAGGAGATTCTGAGACTCAGAGACATTATGTAACTTGCCTCTTTACTCAACTAATAAGTGGCAGAATGAGAATTCAGGCTCAGAATGTTTGATTTGAACCCACACTGCTAATCATCATGCTATCTTGTCTCCCAGATAAAAAGAAAATTAGAGATATAGGCAAATTGTTGGTTATTTTGGATCTGGGAATTGTCAAAACACAAAAACACCGGTAACCAAAGTACCATTTGCATTTATAGTGCATTGATTTCTTTCTCTGTTGGTTGAGCGTGCCCCCTTCCTCACTCACAGGTAGCTGTTCTGGGGATATGGAGAGTGAAAATCTGTCTGCAGTGACTGGGTTTATCTTCATTGGCTTCCCCCGACCCCGGGAAGGTGGCCTCCTGTACTTTTTCCCCTTACTTTTCATCTACACCTTTATTGTGATTGGGAACCTGATGATCTTCTTTGCTGTAAGGCTGGACACTCGTCTTCACAATCCCATGTACAATTTCATCAGTATCTTCTCATTCCTTGAGATGTGGTACACCACAGCCACCATTCCTAAGATGCTCTCCAATCTGATCAGCAGTCAAAAGACCATCTCCTTCACTGGCTGCCTCCTGCAGATGTACTTCTTCCATTCACTTGGAAACACTGAAGGAGCCTTGCTGACTGTCATGGCCATTGACAGGTATATTGCCATCTGCAACCCCCTCCACTACCTGATCACCATGACTCCCCGGCTATGCACTCAGCTCTCTGCAGGCTCTTGTATCTATGGTTTCCTCATCTTCTTACCTGAGATTGTGTGGATTTCTACTCTGCCCTTCTGTGGTCCCAACCAAATCCATCAGATCTTCTGCGATTTCACTCCCTTACTAAATTTAGCTTGTACCGATACATCTGTGATCTTGGTGCAAGATGTGGTTCATGCTCTCGGTATTCTAATAACTGGTCTCATTATTTCTCTTTCTTACATCAGAATCATTGTTGTTATCCTGGGCATCCCTTCAGCTGAGGGTCGTAAAAAGGCCTTTTCCACCTGTGCTGCCCACATTGCTGTCTTCCTGCTGTTTTTTGGCAGTGTGGCCCTCATGTATCTTAGATTCTCTGCTACTTATACACCACTCTGGGACAACACCATTGCCCTAACGTTCTCTGTGCTCGCTCCTTTTTTCAATCCCATTATATATAGCCTGAGAAATAAGGATATGGAAGATGCTATTAAGAAGCTCCTTTGCTCCCCAAAGGTGTTTAATATATTTAGCATGTAATTTAGGCTGCAGTCCTCTATACAAATGGAACTTCTTCATAAAATATTGACCCCAAAGAGACTAGAATTTCAAAAAACTATACAATTAGCCCAACTTGCTTCCTCATGAGCTGGTGAACAGACTGGTAAGGAAAGTTTTCTGAGGTTTCACACAGATGACAAAAATAACAATGCTGCTGCTTCCTTTCAAGGATCAGCAGAATGGTTTTTATTTTTTCCCTGAATCTATAGTTTTGCTTATTTGATTTTAATTTACTCTTTCACTTAAAAATGGTTAATTGTACAAACATTAATTATGCTAATAGCTATCACCTTTACTACTCAATGTTTTTCTTTGCTATCTAATCTGTCTTTACTATACTCTTAGTGTCCTTACAAAGCCCATGCAGTTCACTGAGAGGACGTGCTAACTCTCCATGACTAAGGGGGTTTCTCCAAGCCCTTTCAGTAAGCTAACTGCACATGAAGAAGAAGCAAGAATTCCTGGCACCCAGGCCATAGGCTTTACCTCCCTATTTTTGTTTCTTTTCCAGTCAGCCTTGCTGACATTTTAAGACACGTACTGGCGTGGTCGGCAAGTACTGCTGTTATGAACAGGGACATCATGGACTGTATTTGCTATTGTGTCAACTTCTATAAAGAGCAGTTGAGAAGACCTGATTCCTACCCATGGAAACTTGCTATCATACATAGAATCAATGTAAAAGAGTGTTAAGATGCAATAAATGCATATATGTACTATAGCCAATCAAATTTAGTAACAATTTAACCCATCTCTTTAAAAAATTGTCTATTTTCCCTTCCATATTACTGCTAAAAATATATAGAATTTGTATAATAGTTTCAACATAATACATGTGTAATTTGATAAATACGTTAAAACTCAAAATTGTGTACTAAACTTTATTCATGTTTCTGCAATGAATTTATAATCATCAGTTTAATTATGATAAAATATTTCACTGGTTGGATGTACAAATTATTTCTCCATTTTATTTCTGTATATTGTTCTTTAAATTTTTATTTTATTTATATTTGTTTTTTTAATTTCAGAGGTTTTTTTTTAGTTGAAGTATAGTCAGTTTACAATGTTATGCCAATTTCTGGTATATTGGTGTAATGTTTCAGTCATACATATACATACATATATTCCTTTTCATATTCTTTTCCATTTTTATTACAGGTTACTGTAAGATATCAAACATAGTTCCCTGTGCTATACAGTATGAACTTGTTGTTTATCTATTTTATACATAGTAGTTAGTATCTGCAAATCTCGGACTCCCTTTCCACTCCCTTCCTCCCCTGATAACCGTAAGTTTGTTTTCTATGTCTTTGAGTCTGTTTGTTTTCTATGTCTGTGAGTTTGTCTCTGTTTTGTAAATAAGTTCATTTGTGGGTTTTTTTTTTAAAAATTCCACATATTATTGATATCATATGGTATTTTTCTTTCTCCTTCTGGCTTACTTCACTTAGAATGACAATCTCCAGGTTCATGACGTTGCTACAAATGGCATTATTTTATACTTTTTTATGGCTGCATATACACAAACACATACATACCACAATGTCTTTATCCAGTCATCTGTCAATGGACATTTAGGTTGTTTTTTGACTATCATCATTCTCATAATTATGGCAATTATCATATTCTTGCATAAAGTCTTTTCCATTTTTAAAAACTTCTGTTTCAATATAAATTTCAAGAAGCTGACTTATTAAAAGAAAATGTGCAGTGGGAAGGGATAGACTGGGATTTCAAAATTGTAGAATAGATAAACAAGATTATACTCTAAAGCACAGGGGAATATACACAAGATCTTATGGTAGCTCACAGAGAAAAAAACGTGACAATGAATGTATATATGTTCATATATAACTGAATAATTGTGCTCTACACTGGAATTTGACACACCATTGTAAAATGATTATAAATCAATAAAAAATGTTAAAAAAAAGCAAATGTGCAAATATGTTTATAGCTCTTTGTAAAAATATTTCTTTTTAAATGGTTGCACAAATAATGAATTAATGGAACACTTTCAGTACAACTTCAATAGCATGGCAACTGATGTGTAGATTAAATTAAAAGTCTAGTTATTCTGTGTAGCATATCATATTCTATCACTGGCAAGTTGAAATTATGACAACTGTCTGTAATAAGGGACTGTGATAAATTGAGCGGTTGGTCCCAGTTCACATCTCTGTAACAGATTAACAAATCTATAACTTTGCAATGAGCGGATTCATGGTGAGTAGTATATGCTTTCCTGCCCCACAAATTTGGATTGGCCTTTTCCTTTAATTCACTATTGGGATATCAGTAGATATTGTAGATATTGAATATGTGCCTTTGTAGTTGGGTTTGCCACAGGTAGCTGCTTCCTTTTCAGCATTGGACCCATAAGAGGCCATGGCCCTGGGAGTCACTGGTTCAGAGAATGAGAGACATGTGGAGCTGACTTGAACCCAACCTGCCTGAAGCCTGGTGCCTGGAGATTGGAACCCAGAGTCCAGAGCCTGAAGTCAAGCCTAGCTCATCCTGTGTAGCTTACTAATAGACTCATGAGTCTGAGGATAAATGATTACTGTTTTAATACCCATGTGTGAAGCACTTAATAAGTCACTATGCTCTGCTGTGTGTGGGCTTTGTCTGACATTGTACTATCTTGAGATACAAGGAATTTAATAACTAGTGCTAATTATCTGAATCTCAAGGTATTCTTTTGGGTTATAAATATTTCAGAATTGTATTATTAATTATGTTTCAAAATAATTCTATCATTTCCAGGAAGATTACTTACATCAAACGTGTAGTTATTTAACCATGCTGCTTGTTCTTTTGCATGTTAAAGAACTTTTACACATTAAAGGGATTTGAGATCATTTAGAAATAGGGCAGGGGTTGAGTAGTGGAAAGTAAAGAGATGCAAGGGAGTCATTCTTTGGAAGTTACATTCTCCTTCCTACTCTTTTTCTTCATTGTGTTTGTGGCTTAGAGTCAGCTTGCACTTAATCTGTGCTTGAAAATAAAGTTAAGGAATTAAAAATATTTCAAAGTAAAATTAAAGCTAAATACAAAATCTCTTCAAACCAGGTGGAAGTAAGAAATATGCACGATAAATTAAAGAATTGGAGACTATTCTACTTTCTTATTCTTGTTTGCTTGTCATATGAACATAAGCACAATGTTTTAGATTAGTCTAAATGTGGTACAAAATTTATACTGATTCTGTGTGATAGTCTCTGACTGGAAACTGCTGTTTTAGGAAAATCGGTGAGTATATCTTTGTCCAAAATTATTATACCATTTCTTATTATATTTATTTAGCTTATTTTGAGTAAAAAAAGTCATCATATTTAAAGAAATGGAATGAAGAAAATGAATTACATTTTAATTTTTTTATTCTCAGAAATTTTAGTGTATAAATGAAAGAAAATGGAAACAATCTTGATAAAAATAACATACAAAACTATTAATTTGTTTTAACCTTTGAGACACTGTTCTGCCTGCCATTTCTCTTTCCTGAACTCTATGCTCAGAAAAAAAAAAAAAAAAAAAAGGCAAAACAGGGAGAGAAATCAACATCATTAACTAAAACACTGGCTCCAAATTTCAATGTGGAACTAGTAGTTGGAGCATATGGAAGGTCAATTGTTTTTCCTAAATTTGGCTGAATGGATAGAAATAAGTAAGCAAGATGTAAGACCAGATCCCTCTTTTTATTTTTCCATTAATCTTCCCTCTATTGCATTATCATTCTTCAAATCTGACTCTTGGAATTTCAGCTTTTTGATTCATTTAATTGATAATCAACCTGTACTGAAAAAGACGATGAAAACGAATATGTGTGTGTATATGTAGGACTGAAACACTATGCTGTACACCAGAAACTGACACATTGTAACTGACTATGCTTCAATTAAAAAAACAAAAAGCTAATCCAACCAGAAATGCCACAAAAAAGGAGATGAAAAAATACATTTATTCCAATGCCTCAAGCTCCAGGATGATGTCATTTGTCCTGGGTTAGAGTTACCTGGGATTGAAGTTCCCCTAATTACCAGCCTAAACTTTTTTCCTAATTGGAACCATTATAAGAATGATTTTTTTCCTACTTATCTCAATTCACCTGTGTAGAATTCCCAAGAGAGACCATCTCCCCATTCTAGCTATGCTTAGGAAAAGATACACATGTACACACAAAGTGGTGGGGGAGAGGGAGAGAGCTCTACAGGGAGTCAGATCTACGTATCAATGACTGATGAAGGAAGTAGACTTTAAATGGAGAACTCAGGGTAGGAACGTAGCAGAAGAGCAAAGGAAGCTCGTCTCAGTAGCTCCGTAAGGTTGTCCACATCAGGGTAGGGACAGATAGAGTCTTTACCCATGTTTATTCAAACTTTGGAACCCAACAGCAGCAAGGTCAGTGAATTACCTAATTTGGGAGAATAGGAGATATCCAGAGAAAGAAAAACACTCATGTGTAACAACAGATAGCCCCAGTGTGCATGTGGATACTGTGAGTAACTGTTGGGGAGGTTGGACAAGGAGGAATTAGGAAAGATTGTTATAGGGCAAGTTAGTGCAAAGCATAAAGGTTTCGGTTATTAAATTTCCCAGGAAATGAGTGAGATACAAATGAGGCCAAAGCTCATGGGATCGCTTTAAAATAACAAATGAGAATTGTGATTGATTTCTAAAATGTTCCAGAAATCACTGTTTCAAGAATCAAGGGAGATTTCCAGTTCCCTATCGGCATTAGTGTCATTGACATTTGCACCAGACTTAATATTACTAAGTTTTGAATAAAGGCAGAGGGGTGTTTGATGGGGAAACATCAAACCTGGAGATGGAGAGCCCCAATCAAACCACTGCTCAGGAGTTTATCTTCTCTGCTTTTCCTTATTCCTGGGGATATTCTGTCATCTGTTTTGTTCCACTGCTCTTCGTTTATACTTTCATTGTTGTTGGAAACCTGGTCATCATCACAGTGGTCCAGTTGAATATTCACCTCCACACTCCCATGTACTTTTTCATCAGTGCCCTTTCTTTCCTGGAGATCTGGTATACCACAGCTACCATGCCAAAGATGCTCTCTTGCCTGCTTGGTGAGAAGAGTATTTCCTTAAATGGTTGTCTCCTGCAGATGTATGTCTTCCATTCCACAGGCATCAGTGAGGTATGTCTCTTGACAGCTATGGCCTTTGACCGCTACCTGGCCATCTGCAGCCCTCTTCATTATCCCACTATCATGACCCCCAAGCTATGTGTCCAACTGACTTTAAGTTGCTGTGTTTGTGGCTTTTTCACGCCCCTCCCTGAGATTGCCTGGATTTCCACACTGCCATTTTGCGGCTCTAATCACCTTGAGCATATCTTTTGTGACTTCCTCCCAGTGCTCCGCCTGGCCTGCACAGACACACACGCCATCGTCATGATTCAGGTGGTGGACGCTGTCCACGCAGTGAAGATTATGACAGCTGTGGTGCTCATTTTCATGTCCTACATTGGTATCGTGGCTGTGATTCTACGCATTCGTTCAGCTGAAGGCTGTCGGAAGGCATTTTCCACGTGTGTCTCCCACCTCACAGTCTTTCTGCTCTTCTTTGGCAGCGTGGCTCTCATGTACCTACGTTTCTCTGCCACCTACTCCTTATTCTGGGATACAGCCATCGCTCTGGCCTTTGCAGCTTTGTCCCCCTTCTTCAACCCCATTATCTATAGTCTGAGGAATAAAGAGATAAAGGAAGCTATAAAAAAGCACATGGGGCAAGCTAGTCTTTTTTTGGTAAGACCAGGGTCCTCACGTAAGATCTAATAGTTGGAAGTCTATATAGATGTTGGTGCCTTTTCATCCTCAACTCTACTCTATGCAAACTGTCTTTCCCCATCAGCCTTTTAGCCTGCTAAAGGTCATCAGTAAAAAAAAAAAATACACCAATAACCAAATTCAATAGTTTCTTTCAGTCTTTATCCAATTTGATATACTTTTGGATCTGACTTTGTTGGTTAAGTTTTCCACTCAATTTATTCAAGATAAACTTAATTTGTGGAAATAATCTGGGTAAACACTTACTTCGACTTTAACACAGTCAAAACATCTGTTTGTAAGATATGGTAATTGAAAAATCATCTTCGTAAGACTGACTTCTCTCCATGGTACTTCCCATGGATATGGCTGGGGGTTAACTATGATTTCTAATTGAGTACTCATGTATTGATAAACAGAAATCTAGTCATATTTCAGCATGTTCTATTATGAATCCCTTGTACAGTTCACATCTTGGCAATACTGCAGAATATTAATTTCTTGACTGGATGGGGCTAAGGCCTGCATCCAACTGTAATGAGTCTGTACATGTCAAGTTAGTGGAGGCTGTTGTGCTGAACACCAAATCAACTTTATTAATACCAGTGATCACTAGAACCTAGGAGAATGGATAGGCCTGTGTAAAATCGACAGAGATGAAAAGCTCATAAAGGAGTTGGTTGCAGCTGCATGGTTGTTAAAAACCATGGCAAAGAATCTCAGGTCAAGGAAGTCATTGAAGAATATTTTGAATGCAATGAATGAACAAACAAAAACCTTGACTCTAAAAAAAGTGAAGAAAATGTCTGACTTGAAGTGATTGAAATATACGTGGTTGGCATTATTCACGTAAGTTAATGATAACAATTCTTTTGTGTGTGTATTTAAATACAAATTGCTTTTTAATCAATTGCCTAAGTTAAGTCATATAACAATTCCCTGGAATAGGTAGATTAGTCATTATTATCCCCATTATATACTGAATAAAATTTAAGCAAATTTCCAGTGCTCATCTCATTATTAAATGGTAACATCAAGCCTTCAGTTTAGATGATTTAGTTTCAAATCCAGTAAAGTTTCCATTATCCCAAGCTCTTTTCCAATTTTAATTACATAGTTAACTGTATAAAGAAAATCACATGGGTTTCATCTTTTCTTTATTTAGTGCAGTAATAATAAATAAATAAAACAAAAATAGTAAAATAAATAAGGAAGAGTGAGAGAACATAATGGTAAGGGAAAAAATTTATTTTTTATTATTTTCCTAATAGCGTTAAGGGACAAATAACTTTAGAGGATCTGAAGTGATAAGAGTTAAAGTGGATACAGTTCACTGCCAAAAAGTCTTTCTATTTTTTTTAAATGATAATACTTAGTATTTTAACTCATTTAGGAGAAATAAATTGGGGATGTTTTAAAATGAGAACTAATTCTGGAGAAACAAAAATAAAAATGTAAAAATAATAAAATAATGTTGACCTCTATGCTATGGGTAAAATTAATTTTACATTAAAGGTAGCATATTTTTCCTTGTTGGTAAATGAGCCGAGAGAGTTGAACTCCAAAAAAATTCACAGTAAGAATATGAATTTGAGTGTTGCAAATTGGGAAGACTTTAGAATTTTTGAATATAAAGCATCTCTTGGAGCTTCTGAGTCCAGGAAGAGAAGATCTGATAACTGAGAAGAGACTCAGGCAAGCTGGGCAGGGCTGATTAAACTAGTGTGTGAAGAACAGATCTGCCCAGAGCTGATAAACACGATCAGACACAGCAGCTCTCCAAAGTACTCCCGCCCTTGTCAAACTGAGTATGAGTTTCTCTTTAATGAAGCTGTCTGTGAGGAACTCAAGCTTTCCCAGCAGCTTTGCCCTGTAACCTCTCAGCACTCATTTACATACAGGGCTACATGGAGTTTAAAGGCTGCACATGGTTCTAAACCTCCGTGGTCTCTGTCACACATTCTTAACCTGAGTCACCTGTAATCAGGGCCTCTTTGCCATGAGAATCAATAAGCATTCTTGGTAAACTATGATAGTGGCAAGAAGGTCAGAGGTCCAAGTGTTAAACTACCAGGGTTTCAGGGTTTCTCATCATGCCCTTCCATCAATCCCAAGGAGGCACCCTGATACGTGTGTGAATAATAGCTAACATGCTCAGAGACTGGAGAGACTCAATCTAAAGGGAGTGAGAGATAGGGTGGGACTGAACTTAAAGTCAGCAGTGACCAGAGTAACAGCCAAGGTGCTGTCATGGAAACTGCTACCATGAATCTCTCCCGGCTGCGATGACTGAAAACCCAATGGACACTTCTTCTGTTTTGATGAATACATCCTCTTCCCCGACTGTCTCCTGTGCGCTTCAGATCGCTACCTGCTCTAAAGACTGTTGCTCTTGCTCACTGTTATTTCATGATGAACAGTCCTGCTAATGGGGCCCAATTGTTTCTTTGAGTACAAGGTTATCACATGGTTGGCAGGTTGGCACTCTTGGTGAGGAGATCCTGGAAAAGGACAACCAGAAATATTGATGAACTAAGAGAAGACTGACTTAAATAGATGAGGAGCAGAGTGCCATGATGGTCATACATGTATGATTTTTACCCTTTTTAAAAATACTTACAAACCAAACATCCATGGGATGAGACCAGCTTTGTTTTCTCAAACAAAAATGAGGATGATAATGCCTGCTACACAGAATCTTTCAAAGATTAGAAATTGATGTAAATTAATCATGTCAATATCTAAATTAAGATATGGTAGGTTCTAATTAAGGCTGGATTTCATCTCTTGGATAAAGATTTTTAAAATATTCCCTCCCGACTCAACTCCTGTCAGAGGTTCCTTGGTGAATGTGATATAATGCCTTCTCTAAGATGTGTGTTTTCGTGCCTTTAGCAACCAAATTTGAATATAATGAAACTATATGAAAAACTATATTATACTTTCAAGAAAGTAATTTAAAGCTCTTTCTGTTTCTTTGGGTGAGATGATCCTGGAAGAAGAGAAACTGGAAATGTAAAACCTTTATCTACTCCGGTAGACCACGAAAGCTAGATGGTTCAAGTTGTATTTATACTGAATGAAGTTTGGCGTGGATAGACCCACCGCTTTGTGGGAGGGTCTGAAAAACGTCCCACTATTTTCCTTTGGTTTGTTTCTTTCATTTTTTGTAAATTTGTCTAAAAGAACTATATGTTTAGAGAAGAACTTCTGCTTATTTTCTCTCCATAAAATAGGATGACTTTTATCCCACAACTTAGAATTCTGTCCCATTTTCATATGTTTTGTGGCTTCATTAGTTTATCCAATGAGGTAGCATATTTTTTTGTTTCATGAAATACAAGTAAACACACATATATCAATTGCTTTGTTCTTTCCATTTTAAATGATTAAGTGTAAGTCAGATTTTAAAAACCCAATCTGTGAGGCCAGGAATAAAATTTCCTTCCTCCTCTGACAAAGGCTTTACAGCAAGAATTAGAATATCTCATTGACTTAAAGGCTGTTAAAAATCTGTAGTTGGATTTTGATGAAGTTGTTGAATTGTTTTTCCTAGAGATACATTGGAACAAGAACCTATGGATGCCCTGAGTTGTAATTCTTCTTGTAATTCTAGATAGAGAACAAAGAATGGGCAACTCAGAATTCCTTCCTAATTTACAATTCTCAGACATAAAATCTAAAGCTAATCAAAGAAACAAAGCAAAGTTTTAACACAGCCTCTTTATCTTATATCTATAACCGTGTTTTTCCTTTCTAACTTTTCATCTAAAAACCTTGCTTTTATTTTTTCTGAAGTCATATTGAGAAAATTTGAGAGCCATTGTTTCCCTAAATCGCTGAGTCACCCACCATCTGTGAAAAGTTAGCAGCTGCCTCAGCTGGTTCTGTCTTCTGAAGATAACGTAAGTTGTAGCTGGCGGGATTCTGGCCCAAGTAAGATGCTATTTTTTTTTTTTTTTTTTTTTTGTCTTTGCCACAAATGTAACGCTTCTTTCATCTCTATCTGAGTTAGACTGGATAATTCCATGTGAGTTGTCTCTCTTTCTCTCTCTCTTTTGGATACATTTTGTTTCACCAGATTCCTCACTTCTGGGAAACGTGGAACCATTTCCAAAGGAAGCTGTGAGTACAGAATTCTTTACAGTACAGTTGATCACCAATATAATTAGGCAGGCTGTCTCCTCTGAACTTTCTGTACTATCTTTGACCGAATCATCAAGAACTGTTCTTGGTTTTTAAGAAGGAGAGAAGTTTAATTTTAACTGTCTTTTTTATCAATGTCTCACTTTAATCGGCAGCCTTGAGGTTGTGGCTGTGCGGCACCAAAATCCAGCAAACACTGACTTATTTGGGTTCGCCTGGAGACCAGTTGGGTAACGTGAAGCGAAATAACACACACTGAAGATTTAATTCTGTAGCCACAGAATGATTTAATTCTATAGCTGAACCAGTACAGACCATCCACAGAGTAGCAATTATATACAGGAGAAGAAGACTAAAATTTGAACTGTATATTAAATGTTTTGGATGAGATAAGGTAGGAAAAACTGCGCTTATATCCAGATGAGTGAAGGTGGACCCAGTGGAAATTTTGCTGGATGTTGTCACAAATAGGTTGGATTCCACTGTATGAAAATAATATTTTGTGTTGTTAGAGAGTATAATGTTTTACATTGCAAAAGCCGATTACTGAGATGCTAATAATTCGATATTTGTGATAATTGGGTAGCAGATGTGCTGAACTTTTGATTTGTAATGTTTATGAATAAAGCAAATAAAAGAGTAAACAATATGTTATATTTTTAAGTTAGAAGGAAATCTTTTCAAACTTCTCGGTGTATCATTCATCTAATTAATTGAAAGTGATTTTTATTTATTCATTAAGTGAAATTCGCCATGCTCGGCACATGTTAATGCCTTTTGGGCCTTTGAAAGCAACACAATTATACATCTTCTTTATCTGTCTGAAACTCTGTGATTTTATAAATTTCAACTTGTTTTCCATTATTAGTCCAAATTAATTCTGTTTACGGAAATTAATACATGTTGGCACAAATTTATGTGAAAAGTTGGAAATGTATTTTGAATGACCAAGAATTATTAGCCTAAGCTGCAGCTGCATACGGTTAAATTTTTAGCATATGTGCTGCCGAAGTGAGCACTGTATATGGTTAAAATTATATAAATATATTATAGCCTTTCTAACAACAGGCTTTTATAAGCTTAAAGATATGTGAACATAAGTCCAACATGAGTAAGTGCCTTGGGACGTGTAAAAGGACGGCGTGCTAGAGATTTGAGAACCTGCATAGATAGAAGCCTTTTAACTTGCAGGCTATGGACAGTGATTGGCCAAAGGTGCTGGAAACAGCAGAAGAGATCCAAGAGAGGCGTCAGGAGGTGTTGACTCGGTACCAGAGGTTCAAGGAACAGGTTGCTGAGAGGTCTCAGAAGCTTAAAGACCAGTTTTACTACAACGTTTTCAGACGGGATGCAGATGACCTGGAGAAATGGATCTTGGAGAAACTCAAGATTGTAGACGATAAAAGCTATGAAGATTCAGCTAACAAACAGGTCACTCAACTCCACTGACTTCCCCAGAGTAGACTCTAAGATCTCTAGGGAGGGAAACATTCTAATAATGTAAGTGTACATCTGATTAACCATAGAAGGATGATGTAACAGAAGGATCAGAATTTAGGGACTGTAATTCTGTCCCTAAATTGCCCATGGCTTCATCTCCCTAAGCCTCAGTATCTTATTTACAAAGGAAACCCACTCTAGATAACATTCTATAAATGTAACATTGATTTGAAGTCAAGCTATGGGCAAAACTCTGAGAATTCAATGAATTTATGATACACTATGTGATTTCGATATTCTGTGACATTAAGGATGAAACTGGGGTGAAGAGACATTAACACTTCTGAAATAACTGGTCTTTACTTTCCTCAGAAAGATTTGAGTTAACCAGCATTTTTCCCAAATGGGTATTCAGGCCTCTTCTTAAGTTCAAATGAGAGGTCTCAGGCAGACAGGGCTGCTGGGAACTCCCACTTCTGCTTGCGGAAATTATAGTCGTGATCAGAAGAGAGGGTGGCAAGCCCAAAAGGTGCAGTCGATATTGGAGGAGAAGCGTCTGGAGCAAGAACAAAGCATTATTACATGGATCAGTTTATATAAGACAACAAGAGCATAATCTGGCATAAGAAAACCTCTCAATTAAAAAAAAAAAGCCATTATTGTAGTGATCAGCTTCCTTATTGTGCTCTACTTTCAACAGCACTTGGCTTCTTTCTTCTGAAGAGGAAAAACTCTGTGTTACATGATTTCATTCCCACAGAAGGCAATTTAGACTTTAAAATAATATTTACTGGAAATTCCAAAGGCAATGGAAACTGGGAAAAATTTCCTCTTTGGCCCCTGACTTTGAACATGGGACCCTTTGAAAACCTATGTGTGGTAGTCTGCCAAGACCACTTCTTTTAGGATATGACTTCTCCAGCTATAGTCATAAATTATCACTATCCCCATCTAAGTCGGGAAATAAGTAGTTTTGCCTGAAAGAAAGAAGAGGAACAAAAGGACCTTCTTATGGTCCAGGGAGACTAGGCTTCATTAGCCATAAACTCTGATTTCTAAACTTCAGGAGGAATATGAGAAGCATAAATCCTTCAAAGCAGATGTGCAAGCAAAATCAGAGGTCCTTCCTGAGCTGGGAAATATCTGGAAAGTCCACATTGCTGAGGGGCATTTTGCCCATGAGGACACCAAGGTAAAAGTATGGTGGGGCTCTGTCAGAGATGGTTCTAAATTGTTGATTATGTTATCAAAGTTTTAATTGGTTATACCAGGTGCAAACCTTGACGTAACCATGGTTCTGCCTATTATCTTCTACTTGGGTTGGGGCAGGAAAAAAGGATGGGATGTTCTAGTGTTCCTTGGAGTAGGGAGAAGGGCTAGATGATACAAAACTGTCATTAGATAGCACATTCCTCCTTATGTCACTGCAGGATAACTTGGCTCAAGATCAAGCCCACTTCAGCCTAGTTCCACATTTCCCATATGAATTGGGTTTCCCAAATGTCCTTTCTAATGAATTCTTCTAACCTCAGGGTCCTTGTTGCTTAAACTCTCTAAACAAAGGATGCTCTTTCTTTGAATCTTCTCTGAAATCTTTCTCCCTTTGTCTATGAAGCATCTCTCTCTCTTCATAGCCTACATGCTATGACTATTACTGTAGTTCTCTAAACCCTCTCTTCTGTTCATTTTAGGGAAAAAAAAAAAATCTCCCAAAATCCCCTTGTCTTCCCTGAGCCTTGAAGACTGAAGATCACTACCACTATGGAACCATTATTAATGTATAAGCTTTTTCTAACTTTTATTTTTTTTATTTTTTTGGTGGGGATAGGTAATTAAGGTTATTTATTTATTTCTAGAGGAGGTACCGGGGATTGAACCCAAGACCTTGTGCATGCTAAGCATGCACTCTACTGCTTAAGCTATACCACCCCCTCCCCGAGCTTTTTCTAAATTAATTCATATACTCTCCCAACATGTTTGTGTTGATACAGTCAATTCACATTCCTTTCTGTACAAGCAATTTTTTTTTTACTGTTTAAGTATTTTTAAAACTGTCAAGACAAATTTGTGTTACATACTTAAAAATTGGGACTTTCTTTTCATATTTAGTATGCAAATGCTAGCTTGTTTTACTGTCAACAAAACATGGTCAGGGGATACAGAATTTAACCAGAATAAACCTTATTAGAAAAAAGACTCTGTAAAAAGAAAATCTCAAAAAACTTATTTATTGTTATAAAATAGAAGTCATACTTGTGTTATTTACAGCTTTGTGTGCCATCAATCCCTCTACAGTAATTAAAATATTTGAGAAAAGTTCGAAACATCTTTACATCTCTCAGCATCATTGGGGCTATGTCAGACGGTACCACGACAGGATTTAGAGAGAAATGTGGTCTGCATCCTCCATGCTACCTTGAGACATGAAGCAGTTGAAAAATACAAGATTCTTGAAGACATAATACAGATGCTACCCAATTCTACAATATATATAAAACCTGCTCTTCTAAGTTAACCCTCAACTATATAGTCTCAAAATTCTCTTATTGCTTTGATGCCACTAATTTTCTTTACAAGTCAGAAAAATTGCATCTCATCCTTTCTAACAGTCCTCGCTAAGTTTTTGCCAGTGCTTTGAACACCCTCTGCCCATCATCTACCTGTCAGTATTCTGTCCCTCAGGGCCCAATTCAAATGAGCAGTCTTTCAAGAATCCTTATTCCATATTGTCTTATTATCTGTAATCATTTCATCCTGTAAAATCTGAAAGCATTATTAATTTTTTTTTCTCTGGCTTGGTTTAATAGCTGTTCCCATACATACCCTATTTTCTCCTTTCCATATTTGTTGAACAATTAATGCATGAGTGATTGGGAGGAGGAAATATTACCCAGGTCCGTCTCTGCGCAGTTCTCTGGGTCTTCACCTGCTCCGCGGCAGGCGTTGTGCCTGAGTGGCTTTGCCTCTCCTCCCAAAGGGCCGTCTGGAAGAGCTGTACGTCCTGTGGGACGAGCTGCTAAGGCTGACCTGGGAGAAGAGCGCTCAGCTGCAGCAAGCCCTGAAGCTCCAGCAGTACTCACAGGACTGCGCTGACCTCTTGGAGTGGATCAGAGACAAGGTATAGGACAAAATTGTATGCGTATTGGACTTTGCGTCCCTCTGCCCTGGACATCCCATAGCAGTTTAATGCAGGCCATCCATAAAGAAGTCTGGGTATCTGTTCCTGGGCTTGGTTCCTTGGAAGGAAGAGGAACGTTGGCAAAGATTTAGGGGTATTCTGGAGGGTGCTGGGGGATAAGTCTAAATGTATGAATCTCAATATGAAGAAGGTGAGACTTACACAAAAAGTGTGCATTGGAAGATGATCTAGGCTGGTTCCCCTTCTGCCTTCCATGAGCCTTCACTCTTCCCAGATTTTTGCTCTTACTCTGGGTTCAGGCTGAGAGCACTGCCAGCTCCTTCCCTAATCCAACAACTGTGGAGAATTCTATTTTTCTAAATACTTAAAGAATAATCATATGGTCAGGACTGAAAATTTACACAAGCAAGTGCTTAGCACAATGCTTTCGTAAACACTCAGTATGTTGAAATGAGTAGAACCAAGATGGATTTATTTTCTATGCTCCAAAACACAAAAAGATGCCTGCAGAAGCTTTTGCCAACAATGTGTCTGGTCTCTCTGAAGAATTACCCCGAAGACCATTGTCTCTTGGGCCAGGGTGCTACATCAGGAAATTCAGTCCTGCTTCTGAACCCCTGAAGGGGTTCGCCCAGGTTCCACCAGTATCTCCTCCTGAGTTATCCTGGGAATGTGAAAAGGTTTGGGGGCATTTGACCTGCGGGGGTTCCTAAACATTTGCTGGTGACTTACTAGATTTTCTGTGCCTACAGATTGCTATAGTGACATCAGAGAAGCCAGATAAGGAATGGGAGCACACAGAGGTTCTGCATAAGTTTGAAGAGTTCCAGGTGGATCTGGAAGCTAGAAAGAAGAGAGTGGATGGAGTGAACCAGTATGCCAATGAGTGTGCCAAGGTGAGGTGGGGAGCAACAGAGCCAGTCCAGGGCAAGCGCTCTGATCTTCAAGAAGAACATCTAGCCGTTAGTAGGTGGGACGGGAAAAAGATAGGACCTTGCCAGAAAACAGAGGTGTGCCTGTGCCTGGAATAACATTCCCAGAGAAGTTTCTTCTTTCTGAATTTATCCCTTGCCACTCCATGGAAATGGAGGTGTGCGTGAGTGTGTCTGTGTGTGTATGTGTGTATGCAAAGGAATTAAGTCCACAATGAGATTATTCTTGCACTGTGCAGTACCTGGAGTTCTCAAGTTTCTGAAGCACTCTTTCTTCATGAGGAAGAACCTAAATAAAGTAGCAAAGAATATAAAATAATGGTGAGCTTTCATAATACACATGAAATCATTAAACTGAATCTTTCCACGTGTGGGGGAAGGGAAAAAGAGGCAGATTTACCTTCACTTACTTACAAAAATGCTTGAATAAGTGTTTAATGTCTGAGCAGATAAGCGCTCATTGTGTGAATAAACAACCCTAGCATATGTAAGAACTGGGAAGTCAGTCTGATTTTATATGCACATGAAGGAACTAGAAACTCCAACAGTTGGCTATTAGAATTTCCACTTAAGGGTTCATTATCACTGCAGCTCTATAATGGGAATGATATTTCTGTGTTAACAGAACCAAGATTTCAGGATGAATGGATCCTAGAGTAGGAAAAATAACTTATTTATCAATTTTTTTCCAGGACACATTTCCACCAGTCCCTAAATTCTTTCCCTCTACCATCTTTTTCTCATTGTGGAGATTTTTCAGTTATCTCTTACCACCTACCAAACTACCACAAAAATTAAGACAACAGATGTCTTGTGTTTTTCATGATTCAGTGAGTTAGATTCACTGATTCATGATTTAGTGATTCAGCTGCTCACCTGGGCTGTTCTCCTGACCCTACCTGGTATTCTTAAGTGGCTGCAGTTATCAGGTGGCTCAGTTGGGGTGGAAGATGTAGAATGACTTTGCCCCCACGTCCGGGGTTTTGGCAAAGACAATGAAGGCTTCCTCCATACGATCTCTCATCTTTCAGTCAATCATGCTTTCTTATGTGTTACTATTCCAAGAAGGTAAGAGCAGAAGCTGAAAGGCCTTTCGGGGCCTGGGTACTGGAGCTCAGAGAATATCATTTCTACTCATAAGCAAGGAAGGAGAAGTGGACAATTTTGTCTGAACAGGCTTCAAAATGGGAATAAACAGGGATGGGGGGATTAGGGAGACATGGGCTTTGGGGAACTACTCAGAATTGCCAAGTATCAAAATGGGCTGGTGCTGCTAGCTTAATCTAATATTTGTAAACTTCATTGCTTTGGACAGTTAGAAAAATTGTATGAAATTTTCTGCAAAATTAAATTTATCTGTGTGTATGTATAATTCTGGGAAGAGGGAAATAGCTCTCATAAGAATATCGGAAGTGTCAGGACCCCCAAAGTGCTAAGAATCACACTATTGAAGTTTTGAAGAATGTAGCCATATTTTGCAAAGGGAATTTCCTCTCCTTTTCCTTGGTTTCTGGGATTTCTCAAGGGTATTGAGCAGGCGTCAACGTGGTGGAGTTCTGAACATAACGTGTTTGGGCAACCTGTGTTCATAGGCTAGTCCATTGCTGTGGGTAAAAGATAGACTATCTGGCAGGTTTTTTTCCCCCTAGATTTGGGTAATGTGGATCAAGTAAGAGTCAGGGAGCAGAGCTAAGTGAAGTGTAGTATCTGGCTAAGTGGCTGTTCTCCACTTCTGGGAAAGTATGAACCAGTATGAAACAAGAAATGTTTAAATGATTTTTGCCGAAGTCCAGCACTGGTTTCCTCCCACAGGAAAAGCATCCTGAGCTGCCCTCAATTCAGTCAAAGCAGAATGAAGTGAATACAGCCTGGGAGCATCTCCAGAGTCTGGTTCTCCAGCGACAGGAAACACTGTCCAGGGCTGCAGACCTCTACCGATTCAAAAGGTAGGAGTCTGCCCACTGAATTACAGGAAACTCCGCAGTAGCACCATGTTTGTTATTTGTGTTAGCCTCTGCCTGCCCTTAGCAGTTAGTGACCAGTACCTCAAACCAAAGAAAATCATGTGCTCACCTTAGAGACAACAAGGGAAAGAGTAGTTATGAGAATTGTGACCCACTCCCTAGCCAAGTTTGTGTCCAATGTCACGTAAGGCAATAAAAATGGCACCGGTGAGTTAGCGAAGGAAGCTCTGCAGGGGCGAGGAAAGCAGATTAAGAACTGGAAGAGGGAGGAAGGTGATGCTGAGAGGGACGTTCGTGAAGAGCTGACTCCAATGTGAGAAGTGTATTTGGAGGCTCAATTGTCAGGATGCCCAGGTCTCTACATCTCAATGAAAATCGTTCAAAGCAAGAACTCTTTACTTTACTTTCTCGCTAGAGCGTGGGATGGTAGGGTAACTGCTGGCTGGGCGAACTAGGGTGGTCTTTGCTGTGTGCTCTTTGCCCTGGAATACCCGCCTTCTTCCTTCGTTGGAGTTCATGTGGATGTCTGGCAGGGATGTGACCGAAATCATCCAGTGGATTACGGAGAAGGAGCCTCAGCTCACCTCTGAGGATTATGGCGAAAACCTTGCTAGCTCTGAGGCGCTGTTGCACAGTCACAAAGGGCTTGAGGGGAACCTTAAAGGCATGCATGACAAGGTAAGCCCGTTGAAGGAACGGCTAACCTCTTGAGCTAGAAGAGTCATTTAGTGTTCAAATTCTGTGGCCCTTGAATATATCTCCCCTTATAACTTGTATGTGAATATTGATATCCCTTAATTTTATCTAAATTGTTTTAATTTAAATATATGTATATGTTTTATGTAGCCTCATGCTTTTTGTAATATATTAAAAAAAAAAAAAAGATAGCTTCAAGAATGGTTTCCTAATCTTACTCAGTAGCCTGTGCCCAGAGAGTCTTTTCATTTATCTAACCATGCTTTCTGCTGTTGTGGCTGAATCTTTCTTTTCTTCTTGCTCTTTATGTATTTATTGCAAGTCTTGTTCAAAGGAGAGGTTGAAACAGTAACTTCTTATTCAATCTTTTTTCTATTTAATAATTTTTTGAAACAATAAGAAATTTACAAAAAAAAGTGGAAAGATGCTACAAAGAATGGTGTGCGGATACATGTTCAACAGTTGGTTCTCCAGGGCAAAAAAGGTCTGAATTGTAACATTTGTTAATTTCCGTGGTATAAATACTCCCATCACAGTCAATTTCAAGACGTTACTGAATGCAGAGTTGGACAGATATAAGCACAATGAACTCCGTCACACCACTCGCAGCTTTTTTTCCTGAACCATTTGAGAATAAATTGCCAGTCTGATGCACCACCCTCAAATACTAAGTATGTATTTCCCATAAATGCAGACATGTCCTCATATAACCACATTAAAACCATAAAAGTCAGGAAATGAACATCTAATCCAGAGACCCCATGCAAATTTCACCAACTGTCCCAACAGTGACGTTTGTACCAAAAAAGATCCAATTCAGAATCACAAGTTGCATTTAGATATCAAGTCTCTTTAGACTCCTTAAACCTGGAAAAGTTCCTCAGTTTTTCCTTGATTTTAATGATCTTGACATTTTTAAAGATTACAGGCCATTTATTTTTTAGAATATCCTTTGGTATGGGTTTGACTGATTGAGTCTTGTTTCTTTTTGTCCTTCACTCAGTAGAAAAGGAAAGACTTTTCTTCTTTCCCCTTTTTAATAAACTCAGACACTTAAAGCACATTATTAAACCCACCTTTGAGTTTTCTTCTGGGAGCTGGAAAATCGCAGTTTCTATCCCTACGGTAGACATAGGCATACTAGAACTTTGAGCAAGCCTGTGTTTTTGAACGACTCCCACCCTTACTTCTTCCCCTCACAACTTGACCCATAACTTAAACCAGTCACTCCTGCATATGCAGCGGAGTCAGCCCACAGGGAGATTCCCACTTGCTCGGCTGTAATCATCACTCTGCCCCTGTGTCAACTTTCTGAAAACTGCCTCACCATTCTGCTTCTTTTGTTCTTGCTTATTTTTTGCCCTTGGTCTTTTTTTTTTTCCTAATAATGAATAATAAAATATCATGATTTGATGAATAATGATAATAAAATGTCAAATCCTAGATAATATCTAATTATAGTTGAGTACGACAGAAAGACTAACAACAGCATGTGGAATTTGCCCCAGGAACCCCACTCCTCAGGAATTGTGCTCAGAATGATCTGGCATTACTGGAGTTGTCCTGGCAGAAATTTTCCTGAGCAGAAATGTCTTTCTGATTCCCACAACCATATTTATGGAAATAGTATAGAGCATAATGAAGGACAGGTGATGTCTAAACCTGGCTTCTGACCATGTCTAGCTGAGTGACCTTGAGCAAATAAAACATTCTACCTCTCAGTTTTCACATAAAAGGGGAATGAGAATAGTTTCTGCCTCCTAGTAATATTAAAAGAAGAGTATAAAACAAGAAAATTCGCGTGACATGCTTAGCACAATGAGAGACAAAAAGTGGTCAGTAATTATTGTTAATATTGTTACATGAATATGTTAATATAAATAGATCAACATAAATGCACTAATAAATTATTCTTATTCACATGATTATTTTGTTATATCGCTCCCATAAAACTTTGTTGGGAGGACCAGAGTGGGCCTGGATTTCCCACTAGGTGTTTTTTTTTCTTTTTTCTTCTTAAATTATAGAAATTGCCAGTGTACAGCATTATAATTAGACATCTGTGCATACAACAAAGTTGCCACTCGTCACCAGCCAGTTAACCCACCTTCATCCACTAGGTTTCTTTTTCATCCCAAAGGTGGAGAAGTTACGTGAGAAAGCAGACAGCCTGAAGCTTTCCCATCCTTCAGATGCAGCTCAGATCCAGCAGATAAAAGAGGATCTGGTCTCCAACTGGGAGCACTTCTGCACCTTGGCTGCCAGCAGATATGAAAAGCTACAGGCTTCTTATCAGTGAGAAACCCTTCTTCTCTCTTGCTTTATCGCTCTCTATGGGATTCAGGAATAATATCGAAAGCAGAGGTAAGAGGGAAAGGAGTAAGATAGTGAGTGAGCCGGCCCTCCTCCCTGCTCAGCAGAGGCAAGAGAAGTTTTAATTTGCCAGCAGAAGTCCTTTGCAGGCTGATATAACACTCAGCATGACGCCGTCTTTCGCCTGTACTGTTTCTGTCTTCCTCTATTTGTATAGTTGTAGGAAGCTACGAAGTGGCCCACAGAGCTGAAAAGTAGCTGAAGAAACATGTCAAAATCCTGGCCCTGGCTAAGGAACTGGAATTAGTTTCCAAGTTGAAGTGCATAAAATAAATCTAGAATTATTTCCTGAATGTAGGTTAGCTTACAAAAAGGACTTGAGCATCAATTCCGCAATTGATTTTTCTGATATTCAATCACCAGAAAATAGTATTTACCTTCTTGTTATGATTTAAAATCAAATGGTGAGCTTCTAATTTTTTCAAATAGGTAACCCTTTTGTGTGTGTGTGTGTGTGTGTGTGTGTGTGTTTTGTTTGTTTGTTTTTTTACTGCTGTGGTTAAGGGTGAGCTAATATACACAAGCGCTCCTAACCCTAACGCTAGTCGCTCCTTCTCACAAGGTGTCTCCTGTTCTTCATGTTGTGTGCTTCTTTATTGGCTTCCTTGGGAGTACTTTACTCCACTTGGGGCAGGTCTGACTTTGTGATTTTGGAGAGGTAATGCCCAAGTGCCTTATCCCACAATGACACATCTACCCTGGGAGTATTCAACCTGGCGTGAAGGACTCACAGCCTGCAGCCCTAAAGGAACAGGAAGCACATCAGAGGAAGGGGAGGTGGAGGGTTAGAGCTAGAAGCATGTTGCACATCTTAGCCCAACCCAAGCTCTTTGTTCAAAGTCCATTTGCACCTGGTTTCTCCTTCTAGCCTTTTCCCTTATCTTTTCCACAGGTACCAGCGGTTCTTATCCGACTATGATGAGCTCTTACGCTGGATGAAGGAGAAGATTGCTCTGATCAGTGCCGATGAGCTGCCCATAGATGTCACGGGTGCAGAAGCCCTGCTGGACAAGCACCAGCAACATAAGGTTAGAGAGGGACGAGGGAGGTGCCAAGACTGCCACAAAGTTTCTAGCTGCACTTTAAGACATTTTGTCTTGTGGCCACAGAATAACATTGACTCTTACCATAACCGACGTCAATTGGTTGATGAGACTGGAAAAGCCCTGCTGGATGCCCATCATGAAGCCTCTGATGAAATTCGGGAAAAGGTAATCTCGTTTAACAGTCTGTGAAATTTCTCTATTTATTTAGCCTTCACTTAATCTCATACTAATATGATCATCTCTGAATGGGAAGAGGATAGAAGGCTTATTAACATCTTAATATGGGCCCAAATTTCACACTGCTTCCTTCACATGTTGCTTTAGCAGAACTGAGCCAATTGAAAAACCATTCTTCACCGCTGAGACTTTACTTCACCAGCCTAATTTCATCAACCTACCTTCTCCCTAATTTGAAACCTGCATCCCATCTTGCCTTGTCGCATGTGCTCTGTTGTATCCCTTTCACACGCTCATCCCCAGGTTGTGAATTCTTTGAGGACTGTAGCCATCTTGGATTCTTTAAGGTACCTAGCATGGTGCCTAACATATGGCTATATTTCTTCTCTCTTCTATACTGCCTCAAATCAAACTGATTTTCCTATATCTGTGTCTCCATCTATATTAAACAACAGGAGAGCTTTAAACACTCAGAATTACACTGAATGAAGAAGCAGGTTTGACATCGTCCTAACCGCTTGGATCCCAGGGGCTCACTTCAACCCCCTGACCCCTGAGAAATTTTGCTTCAGTCACAGACACCGCAGACAGGAATTCGTTGGAATGATAACTGAAATAAGATTTGCAGGCTCTTTGCATCTCATTAGATTCCAAGCACAGTCCCCAGTGCTATATGGCGAAGGTTGAGATGATCATATTTTGAATTTGCCAAAAACTCTATGGGAACATTATAATATGGATTTTTATTTTTAACAATTTTATGCCGAAAGAATAGCAGGACCCAAATCCTTGGAAGCTTACCTATTATCCTGGGATGCTGATAATTTGTGCTTTTTTGGATAAAGTTAACACAGCAGTTGTTTTGATAAGCTGGAGTTTCTTGGGCAAATTCTTGGGCAGAAACAAAGGTTTTTAAGAGTTTCAGAATGTCACTTTTCTCTTTCCTCATCTGCTTTTGGAGTAGAGTGCAAACTTCTCAATCTGATAATTTAAGTGCTCTATGAACTTGAATTTCATGAAACGTCTACCATTTTCAGACACCGCCCTTTTCTCCGGAGCACGTTGCATGATCTAATGATTACTTGGAGGAATTACTTGCTTGTGGAGTTATGTCCTCCTACAATCTTGATTCCTCACTGCCCTGCTCTTTGAATCTCTGTTTGATACAATACTTTCCACACTTCTACTCCCTGGTTCATCAAATCAGAATTAATCTTTTCTTCTTTATTTATACATATCAAGTGTGTTGTACTTCTGTTACAGTATTTATCTCGTTTGACCTATACTACAGTTACTCACTTAGATGATAGAGCCTTAGGAGAAAAGCCTGTTGCCTATTCATTTTTGGATCCTTCAAGAGGCTTTGCATGTATTAGATGCTCAGTAAATGTAGGATAAAATAAATGAAGTATCTTCCGGTACATTCTTTCTCTTTTTAGAATTGAAGTATAGCTGATTTACAATATTGTGTTGCTTTCTGCTGCAGAACATAGTGATTCAGTTACATATACATATATACATATATTCTTTTTCATTATAGGTTATTATAAGCTATTGAATATAGTGCTATACAGTAGGACCTTGTTGTTTGCAGATTTTATATATAGTAGTTTGTGTCTGCTAATCCCAAACTCCCAGTTTAGCCCTCTCCACCTTTCCCCCTTTCCCCTTTGGTAGCCATAAGTTTGTTTTCTACATCTGTGAGTCTCTTTCTGTTTTGTAAATAAGTTCACTTGTGTCATTGTTTTTAGATTCCACTTATAAGTGGTATCATACCATTTGTGTCTTTGTCTGACTTACATCACTTAGTCTGGTACATTATCTCCTCCTTTCAAAAGATGGCAACACTCGACCACACCTGGTCCACCCTGCTGGAACTGTGGGACAGGCGTCAGAATCAGTACGAGCAGTGCTTGGAGCTGCACATCTTCTACCGTGACAGTGAGCAAGTGGACAGCTGGATGAGTAGACAGGAGGTAACAAGGGGTGGGGGGCTCAGCAAGTGTCTGGAAGCCACTTGTCCCACTCCTCATTTACTACTGTCAGCACCTTCACAACCCCTTCTGTTCACCTGGGAATGGAGGGTGAGCCTCAAGAAGGAGAAAAGATTGGCACTGTCTATGAGGCTCTTGCAATTCCCTCATGGACAAATGCACAGAAAAATACCTGAATACAAAGCAGAGAAGTTTGAAGCCCAAATGAACATGAGACAAAAATGAATATCCAATTGTCAAGGGGTCAGGAAGAGAAAATGGGATGAGTGAGGCAGGGTTAACCAGAGATTTCCTGGAGGAGATGAGTGAGTGGTCCTCTTGAGGCAGCTTTGTGATCTCAGAATAGTGTCTAGATGGGCTGGGACAGACACAGAGACAAAGGTGATGAAGTTGTGTAGAGGATTGGGAAGGGAGTCTGGAGCTCCTGCTGTTTAAGTTAGTCTCTACCCCCTCTCCTCCTCTGTGCTAATTCCCACCTTGCCTCCATCCCCTCACCTCCTTCCTCACTCCTTTCTCAGAAGTATTCCAAAGGGAATGTTTCTTACCAATGAGGCACAGCTAAGATGTAGCTTTCCGTCTACTATAGGCCTTCCTGAAAAATGAGGACCTGGGAGACTCCCTGGGCAGCGTAAAAGCCCTTCTTCAGAGCCACGGTGACTTTGAGGAAGCCTTTACCGCCCAGGAGGAGAAGATCACAGTAAGCAATGGGCCCTGGTTCGGGCTCAGGCTTCATGTTTGTGTATATCATCCCATACAACGCCAATCTTCAAAACCACTCATAACTGTCAGACGGAATATGAAGGTTGTTCTTAAAAGAGAAAATACCCAGAAAAATAATCATACCCATTTTTATCAACACATTTCTCACCCTGCAAAGCAAATTTAGAAAGTTTTTAAAGATTTCAAGCCATTTATATTTCTGATGAAGTGCACGATTGTCTTCTTTTTTCTGCAGTATAAGGAGAGATGATTGGATCCATGTCCAACATAGAATCATCACTTAAAAGTTTGAAATGTATTATTTACTTTTTGAGTTTTTCTCCTCTCCAGTAATATCGCCCTTTAGTTTTCTGGATTCGTATCTAGATATCTAAGTAGTATCTATTTCTCCCTATGTCTTTTCATCTATGTGTTTCTCATTTAATGCTACTATGGTTTTTCTATGAACTTTAAGTTACAATGTCACAGAAACTGGTCAATATATAAGCAAGAAGTATGAGGACTGGACTTTATTTGCCCAATATATTGTATATCTTTGGCCATCTCCTAGGATGGGGCTGGTTTTAAATGCACACACGTGTATTTATACCACAACCACCACCACCACCAACAATAACAACAAAATTCCAAGTCTTCTCTGTTAATCTTCAGTCAGTATGGCACGTAATATGGTCCCTTACAAATCCATATGCTTATTCTGTTGGTTCTCATTGGTAAAAGCTAACAGCATGAAGTAAATTAGGATTTGTAAAAGGCTATCGTTTATTTCAGGTCATTTTCCTATTCTCAATCAATTAATCCATCCTGGGCTCTAGTGATTTTGGGAGTTCATGAATGAATTATGAGTAAAAATTCACATCTGTGATTTCTCACTTCATTCCTCATGTAGTTAGAGATTAGATGTAGATATAAGTTTATATGACAGACTATGGATGGATAGATAGATACACAAATAGAGCCTGGACATGGCTATATCAATAGTAATTCCTCTTAAAAATTAAAGAATAGGTCAGATATTCACTTGGTAGTGACATCAGCATTCACTGACTGTAACCTAGATTTATAAAACATTGTGGCATAGAGAGGGTAATTAACTTGCCTGAAATATACATTTTGAAATGTAATTTATAAAATAAATCAGAAGTGGGACCTAGGTCTGACTTTGGAACTTGTCTTTTCCCCACATTGTCATGTTTCCTCTTTAAACTAGTCAAACTGTGGCCACTTACTCATGACCACTGAGGGGAAAGCACTCCTTTTTTTTTTTTTTCCCCAGACCTTAGACAAGACTGCAACCAAACTGATTGACAACAACCACTATGATTCAGAGAACATCGCTGCTATCCGGGATAAGGTACTTTCAAGGTCCCAGATGTGCCTCCACCTGCCCGTGCACTGGGGTCAGGGGAGGTGTTGGAGCGTGATGACTGTGGTGGGCGGTGAATCACATGTATCCATGTTCGATTTTGCTGACAGTGAGTCTGTGTATGGTTTTTGCAGCTGTTGGCCCGACAGCGTGCTTTACGTGAAAGGGCTGCCACTCGACGCAAGTTGCTGGAAGACTCATTGCTTCTGCAGAAACTGTTTCGGGACACAGATGACCTAAAGAACTGGATCAACAAGAAGAAAAAACTGGCAGATGATGATAAAGATTGCAAGGTAGGCAGGATTTGCAGACCCTGGACACACCCTTTGGGACTGAATTTCATGGAATTAGAGTCTTGGAACTGGAAGGACAGTGACGTTCAGCTGGCAAACCTCACTTTGTAGATGAGAAGACAGAGTCTCAGAGCAGGGCAATGACTCCTCCAGGACTATATATCTAGCGAAGAATCTAGTTTCCAGTTTTCCTGTACCCAGTTGCTCATCACCCCTTTTCTCTGGCACAATTTCCAGTGGTCCTGAACAGAATGGGGGAAAGGAGGAACTGCTCCTTATTTAGTTGCTTATGCCCCCTTCTGCTTCCCTCTCCACCCTTAACAGTAGGAAAATATTGGGTCTAATCATAATGTACATTCAAGCTATTTGGAACTCAAAAGTAATCCAAGGTTTTGGTGTAACGTAGACTGACACAGTTTTGTAGCTGGAGAGGAACACGTTTTTATTTTATAGATGGGGAAGCCAGGGATCTGAACTGTGAAGTGAGTTGCCCAAGGTCGGCCAAGTATTTAGGAAGCAGGTTAACCTAAGGGTTAGAAGCATGAATTCTTTCTGGAGAAGGTAAAAACTGGGCTTAAATTCTCTCCCTGTCCTGTTTTAGTTTGTGTGACGTTGAAAAATTCCAGAATTATCTCTGAGCCATAGGTTTCTTTGCCTTGGGGTTGTGTAAAACACGTATCTTTCACTCACAAAATAAACTATGATACATGCACACACACCTACAGACTCACAAATTTTCACATTTACAGTCAGGGCTAGAATTAGTCTCTTGATTTCTAGGCCAATATCTATTCCCAGTACTCACCTTTCTAGACATAATTTAGTCTTAAATGTATACCTCTGATCCTTTTGTTCTTACGTTTTTATAGAACTTTGAGCATCTTACCAATGCCTTTCACTCTGTAAAACTCAGCATTACATGCTTGTGTTGTCTAGAGGAGTTATGGTTCCAGTGTATGTAGGGTAAACAGATCTTCTCTATATGGGGCAGAAGGATGGATGCTTCGTATACTAGGATAGGAATGAAAGGTAATCTTCATCCTTTATGACAGCTCTGATTGGTTATTAATGCTTGCATGGAGTGTCATATTTTAAATGATCTTCCGACCATACCCAGACTCAGTAGAAACAAATTCAGGGATTGATTAGCCATGTCTGCCACTTGTGTGGAAGGAGGGATTGGTTGCATAGTCTCCTAAACATCCTCTGGCTCTATGCTTGGACTAGGACAGTCCTCCCTTACATCCTCTTCGCAGTTCAGTTAGATTTGTGGTGAAAAGAAATCCTCGTCCTCAAAATGTACGCCCCTTTATTCGTCAAGTAATGGTTTGTTTTGTTTTGTTCTGTTTTTCCATTTTGTCTCAGGATATACAGACCTTGAGGATCCAGGTTCAAAAGCAGCAAGTCTTTGAAGAGGAATTGGTAGCTAAGAAGACCCTGCTCAATGATCTAAAGAAAACTGGTCAGGAGATGATTGAGAGCAATCACTATGCCTCTGAAAGTGCGGCTGCTCGTCTGAGGGAGGTTGACAGACTTTGGAAGGAGTTGCTGGAGGCTACAGAGCAGAAAGGTTCGGAGCAGAGCTTTGTGCGAAAATGAACTCCCAAATTCTGAAACCAACCTTTTTCGTCTTATCACCTTGAATTTCCCTGGTGACCTCTCTGAGAAGGGACGCTACTCATTTGCTTTCCTGCGTCTTCCTTTATTGGTTGAGAAATTTTTAAAATCCAATCGAGATTTATCGCACTGTATACTCACACAATTTTGTGTTTTCTTCATGGGTGTAGGTTTTTTCAACTGAAGTTACTTTTGTTTCCTTCACTTTTCTCCCACGTTTTCCCTTTATCTTGAATATGTATTCAGGTACCATGAATTCAGTATTGGTTTTGCACTTAAAACTAGTGTCCTTAAGCTAGATTTTACATATTTTGGTTCTATAAATGAGACAAGATATTAAGACCTAGGTCATTAAATTAGATAGTAATGCCACATGTGACATTCCCACGATATTTTATTCTTATAAACAGGGCTTGATGATTTGCTGCTAGTTTTCACTTGTCCGAGCATGTTCAGGCTCTGCTGTAAGGTCTTAAAAAACTCTCACATGTCTGCCTGAATAGCCTCTACTTACATTTAACTTCACCTCTTACTGTGGAAAATTAATCGATTGTCACAATTAACACAAATAATGAAGTTCCTCTGTCAATATCCCCTTTGTCATAAACCACCTGTAGACACGACTCTGCCCTGGTTATAGAAGACAGACGTCGTATGGATTTTGTGGATGGCACCCTGAGTTTTGGTTTAGGAAAAAAAATCCAACTTGATTGTAACAGTAAGTTGCTGCTACTCTACAGCATTAAGAAATACAGTAATTGCTTCACAGAAATAATACAGATAATTCCTATAAGGTCATAGAATAAAGAATTTAGCTGAGAACAGCGTGAATAATCAAGATATCTTCTGGAAGAGAAAATTGTCAGGCATGGTTTGTGATGAAGGACAGGCACTAAGAGGGGGTTTGGCCAAGTTCTGAGAAAGATAGTTATGAAAAGACACTTCAAAATTTCGAACTGCGACAACCCCAAGTTTTAGACGTCTCTTGGAAAATGCGGTGCTTGTGTTTGAGTCCCTTTGGAAAGGAGGTCTCAACAGAGAGTAACAAATGGCATGAAAATTCCCAAGACAGTTAAAATCTAACAGCAACACTGCCCCTTAGCAGGGAGTGAACATATTATCTTTGTTTTGAGAGCCCTGCTGTGTTCAAAAACAAATACCATCCGAATTCTACACATTGATGGTGATTTCTTGTATAATCATGTGAGACAGCTCTATTTTTCCCCATTGGAATATCAAAATATTATATTGCTTCCTGAAGTTGTTGTAACGTGTGTTAGTGCGTCACAAGGATCCGTTATGACACCTGCCTTATACCTTGGGTCTTCTCGCAGGGATCCTGCTGTATGAAGCTAGCAAGCTGCTGCAATTTGAAAATAATGCAGAAGACCTGAAACACTGGCTGCAGGAGGTGGAAAGGCAGGCTGTCTCTGAGGATTACGGGAAAGACCTGAAGGGCGTACAGAACCTACTCAGGAAACTCGCCCTCCTCGAGTCTGACATGGCTGCTCATCAGGTTTGTGGTCTGCTTTTTGGCCAGTTGGAGGCCAACACACCTGCTTATGCTCTGAACACACTCATAAGTAATTACTATTAAAAGACAAAGAGAGCAGGAAACTAAAGATAAAATCAAAAATTTTAGTTGGGCAACTGCCTTTTTCCAATATCTCCTTTCATCCAGCCATTCTCCTGGGTACCTGGTGTCCTGTCAGAACCCCACGGCTGATATAAGACTGTATGGACTTCTCTAAATATAACATTGCACTTTCAATCCATAAACCTGGGTTTTATACACAGCCTTATCGCTTACTAGTGATGTGATCTTTGGTGTATCTTTTGACCTTTTTACACCTCTGTATCCTCACCTATGAAAAAAGTTGCCTCTTTCTGTTCTGGCATTCTGCAATTCAAAGCTTGAAAATATTTTAAATCCTACCATAGAAGTAAAGTGACTTTCCCAACGTCAAAGAAAAATTCACAGCAGGACCAGGACTGTGAGGCAGGTGTCTCGGCTCTTAGTTTCAGGGTTATCCCCCTGAAATCCCACTAGACTGTTACTTTAAGTAAATTTATCCAACAGGTTTCTAGAGTATAGATACTGTATGTGAATTTCTGGAGGACTCAGTGGAAATCTACTTTCGATTGACTCATTTCTTATCCCAGAAATCCTAGCTTGTATTTAAAACTTTTCCCTAGAATTTAAAGCTGTTCCCTAGAAAGTCCCACTGATCTGTCCTGTTAAAATATACTTCCATGATGTCTGTTCTTTGGTCACTCTTAGTTAAATGGAAAAGACAGAATAATCTACAGAAAACGGGGGAAAAAACCCCAAAATAAAACAAATCCAATAACTTACGTAGCTCTAGGTATGCGTTGATGGAGTTTTAAGCAAAAGACTGGAGTTAGGAAAATCATATAAGGTTAGCTTTGAAATCTAGATGGAGGAGGAGAGTGTGGAACAGATTTTCAAAGGAGTAAAAATGTAGGATTTAGTGAAAAGTAAATTAAAAAGTACAAAGAAGAGGAACAGCATGTGTTCATAAACAAGGGTATGTGCCCCTGTCTGGGAAAGCCGGGACATCTGATCATTAGGGATTGGTTCTTCTGGTTGGAGTAGTGGCCAAAATATCGTGCTTGCAAAAAATTTTTTTGATACGGAATATTGAACTTGAAAAAGATCATAAACATCCTCTGGTCCAAAGTTCTCTTTATATAGATGAGGAAACTAAGATTGAAAGAGGTGAAGAATTTTCCCAGGATAAAATGGCAGTTGGCCAGCAGCCAAATCTTCTGTGTCTCAGGCTGGAGGCATCATGCACTATATTAGTTCTCAAATAGCACAGGGGGTCCATCACCCTGATGACAACTGTGATGCTTTAAAATCACTCTATTATTACACAGCGGTGTTTTCCAAAGTTAAAATGTCCTAAGAGATGAGAGCAGCTGGCTAGTAGGAGACTTTAATTTCAACTCTTTATGGAGTCTTTAATTCCTCATGCAGGAGTGAGTGTATGTTTTAAGAAGCTGTTGAGGGTCAACGGTTTGTTCCAGATTGAGAAGAGACAGATCGAACTCTGTATCAGCTGAGCACTGGACTGCAAAAGAGAATAAGCAAAACCAACACCTGTGGCTCACCCATTTCTTGAAGCACTTCTCATATACCACCATCCCTCACCCCGAAAAGCAAACGACAGACAAACAAAGATCCTATGCTCTGTTCTACTGCCAGGCCAGTTAGAGTTGACCTTACTAATAAAGATGAAGTTAATCTCTTGCCTCTATTTTACCGTATAGTAACACCATTAAAATTTTATTTCTAGGAAGATCATTCAAACTCTTGTTTCTGTATTCCTCCTTCCTCAGATACACCCCAAACGGGGACAGTGATTTACTCAAACAAACACAACTGGGTAATGGCCAAAGAAAGGCCTTTGGGTTTCTCTTTCAGAGGTTCTGATGTTGGTTTTTGCCACATCAGATTTCATCTCATAGGCATTGTTCCTGCTACGCGACAAACTCAAACTTCAGTGGTGTCCATGCTAGTTACAATTATAGCTCATTGGAAAGGATGAGGAAGAGGTTGGAAGGGGAACTGACATGGAAAAGGCCTCCTGCTGTTTTCCTCAGGACCTCAATTCATCCGCACTCCTGAACAATTAAGGCTTTAGAAGGCTAAAGGCTCTGGGTTCTCTGATTTCTTTGGCAAACCCACTAAACATTTGGTCCTTTCCAAAACGTGGCTTCAGAACTACTTCCCTGTAAACAGCTTTTGGCCTGAGGAATTGGTTCTCCGTGGAGTGACCCCTCCCACTCTATTTCACTGATTTGATTAGAGGCTTAAACCCAGTATGTACGGAAGCTGATTCTCCCCATGCCCCACCCCAAAAACCAAACTCTCATCTTCTTTAACGAAATGATGGAATTTTCTAATGCCCATTCTATTTCTCCTTCAGAATCAGGTGGACACCCTCACAGACTTGGCGGCATATTTTGAAGAAATAGGCCATCCGTATGCTGGGGACATACGGGCAAGGCGGGAGTACCTGGTGTCCCGGTTTGAAGCCTTGAAAGAGCCGCTGGCCTTACGGAAGGATGAGCTCACTGACCATCTCCGCCTGCACCAGATCTGCAGAGACACAGAGGATGAGGAGGCCTGGATCCAAGAGACTAAACCCGCAGCAGCTTCCACGTACCTTGGTTAGTACATTCCTGAGAGGCGGAGCCACAGGGAGAAGACCAAGTTCTGCAGATCGCTTGAAAGATCTGGGATTCATCGGTGAGGGGGTGCAAAGTTTGTCCTCAGATCTTCCCCCTTAGACTCATGAGAATTTTTCCAGATTTCAAAAAGAAGATTTTTTAAAAAAATTCATACCTCCTAAAACCAGACACAAACAGTGCCGTGAGTTTAAGGCCTCTGGGAAGAGCTAAAGAGATCAGCTTTTCGCTATTTGCTCTAACTTAGGTTATTGCCAAGGTCCTTGGCTGAGCAATTGTGGTTAGTGTGTGAGTGTTTTTGTCTGTATTGTCAGTGGCTTCCTTTTATAAAGGGAGCTTTTGCAAAGATGCATGTGAGCTATTACCAGGAATAAAGGGTTGAAGTAAGCAGATAAAAATACATAGTTTCCTTTCCTTTGAAAGTTACCGGTTCACCATCATTAGTGCCAGGAAACTTGCACTGAAATAAAGGAAAAAGTGCACATAAATGTGATGTAAACTTAACATACATGTATTGGCTGTATCTATGAGGGGCTGGACAATGATGACAGTGGAGGGGCTAGTCTGGGAAAACCTCTAGAAGAGAAAAGATCTCTTTGAAGGATAGATGGGCTTAGAGAGTTTCTGGAGAGACATTTAGTGTGAAGTATAGGGAAGAAAATTTTGGAGGAAAGAGAGGTGAACCATGGATGGGTGACAGGCAGGATGAAGTGAACAGATGAAACTGAGGACCTTCAAAGAAGAAAAAATTAACATTGCACAGTATTCATTATGTGCTCATTAATGTTAATCAGTGAGTGAGGCACTTTTAAATAAGTTATTTCTAATCCTTACAAAGAAAACTATAAAATAAGGAACATTGGGCCACTTTATGGTGGAAAAAAAAATCTAGATTTAGAGAATTTAATAGCTTTCTGATACTCATGGAAATTAGCAAGTGGAAGATTCTGCTTTTTACACCATAGTACATTGAAACAAAATTGGTTGCATGATATTGGAAGTTTGAGCTGAAAATTTACTTACTCTTCTGCCTATCATCCAAAGGGAATAGTGCTTCATTCATTGCTTTTTTTTTTTTTTTTTTTGGAGAATAATGAGCTGGATTTTCTTAGAACAAAGCTGAGCAGAGTTAATTCAGACAAACAGGGTAAATTTCAGGAAGCCCACTTAATGATTATTACCTCAAAGGGAAGACTTTGTAGGTCCATGAGTTAAAAAGAAGTAGAGTAGCCTCTTCTTATTCTGTCCACTAGAACAGTGACCTTGATGTTATTTTTCTCTGTAGGCAAGGATCTGATTGCCTCCAAGAAGCTTCTGAACAGACATCAAGTCATCCAGGCTGATATTGCCAGCCATGCACCGTGCATCCGAGTGATAACAGAGAGGGGAAACAAAATGGTAGAGGAAGGTATGTATGATTTGGATTAACTGAGCAATCATCACTATGACAGACTTGTGGGGAGAAGTTTCTTTAATTTAAGGGCTTCATGAAAAGTATCTGATCCACCTTTCCATCCAACGTGATTTTCATAATGATCCTTAGACAATCATTTGCCTTTTTCATGAGTGCAAATGAAGTGTTCTGGAGTTTACATGATATATGATAATGCCATTCCTCTAATGGTTAATGGAACACATAATTGTGCATTCTTTTAAAGTTGTCTGTTTTGATTTCTGATATGGCAACTAAATAGATATCACCATAAAAGCAAAAGTTTTTAGGGGGTCCTCAATAACTTTTAAAATTGTGAAGGGATTCTGGGAGCAAAAATTTAACACTCACTGTTCTAGGACTCAAAGAACGGATCATTAACTTACCACAGTCTATGCTTACGTAAATTCATACCATTTCATGTGTAAAATAAGATCCTTAAGCAGTATATTTCCATTTCTCTCCCTTCATCTTTTGTCTATTGGTGTCACACACTTAAATTTTACATATATTATAAACCCACCCATGCACTGCTATTAATTTTGCTTTAATAGTCAATTAGCTTTGAAGAGGACTAGGAAATGAGGGTTAAAAAGCCTTTTTGGTTTACTTACATACTTGTGTTCTTCATTCCTTTGTCTACTGCATAAGTTTCCTTCCACATTAAGTTTCTCTAACATTTCCTGTAATGAAGGTCTGCTCACCATAAATTCTCTGGGCTTCTGTTGGTCTAAAAGACTTCTTTTGCCTTCCTTTTTGAAACACTTCTTCCCTAAATATAAAATTCTTGGTTGACAGTGTCTTTCTTTGAGTATTTTAAAGCTGCGGCTGCATTGTCCTCTGACTTGCAGCATTTCTGATGAGAAGGCTGCTCTCTTTACTATCTTTGCTCCTTTGTATGTAATAACTTTTCCACCCCTCTGAATCTTTTAAAGCTTTTTCACCACTGGTTTTCACCACTTTGATTATGATATAACTTGGTGTAGTTTTGTTTGCTTCTTCAGCTTTGCAATCATTCAGCTTCTTGGATCTGCTTTCTTCTGATTCTTCCGGGGAAGCCTTCATTCTGGAACTAATTTAGAGACTAGTCCACTACTAAGGTATAACCCTCTGAGAACAGTACCTCATGTATTCTATCTTTCCTCTTTGGTGGGTGACCATTTTATTATTCACAGCCCCATATGAGCCTTAGGAATTGTTTTGGTCTATTGCATTCCAGTCTTCTTTTCCTTACCCTTGAGGAGTTTGCTTACACATGTGTGCAAAGGAGCAATCCATCAAATACTCCAGGGGACCTCTCTGCATATCTCCAAAATGCCATCAGGGTGAAGCATCCTCCTTTGCAGTATTCTGCTCCACAAACTACAGCTGTCTTGTCTTCCCTCAGCTCTGATTTCTGTCTCCTCAATGCACTGTGATTGCTAGTTCTTCTATCTGGGTTAGCCCTCCCACCACTACAGTATAGAAGCTGCCCCAGGCATAAGCTGTGGCAATCATAAGGCATATTTTATTTCTTTCCCTTCTCTCAGGAGTCACAACCTTCTCCCTGTTATCTGAAAATTACTGTATCTTACCGTCTGTCCCGTATTCCAGCTGTTTAGCATGAGAGAACAATTCCTAAAGTCGTAAATCTTTCATGGACAGAAATGAGCATCTGCTGAATTTTCTGCTCAGGCTAGAGAATGCATGTTTTTGGAACTCTGACCAGTACCCACACCTAGGTACTTTGTTTTCCATCTGTACATCACAGACGGTACCATCCAGTGCACTACCATGCATAATGCCTACCCCCCATTAGCTCCTATTCATGCTTAAACTCACTTATGACATTCCAACTCCCAGGAACTTAGGTAAAATGTCACATTGACTACATGCAGCATCACCCTCATGCCTCCCTTTCTCTCTCCCGAGTCACCAAGAGGCTTGAAGTACAAGGGACATTAATGAGGGTAACACTCCCCTTTTCTGTAACTACTCCATAGGGCATTTTGCTGCAGAGGCTGTGGCCTCCAGGGTCGAGAGTTTGAATGAGAATATGGAATCTCTCCAGGCTCGAGCTGCTAGACGGCTAAGGGATCTTGAAGCCAACATCCAGTTCCAGCAGTACTTAGCTGATCTGTGTGAAGCAGAAGCGTGGATGAGAGAGAAGGAACCCATTGTAGACAACACTAACTATGGGGCTGATGAAGAAACAGCTGGGGTAAGGTGGGCACAGGGATGGACATTGTCTAGTCCACACCAAATTGGTACCAAATTAGACTGTGCAACAGCTGCAGGTTTTGTTAGATTATTTGGGGGTTCCAGAGTGACAACCTTTAGCCTAGGTCTGCTGGGATAACCTCAGAGTTGACAGAAACCCCAAAAGACACACCATATTTCCCTAACACCACAGAGACCCATATTCCTTAGAGATTATCTAAACCCAAAGGCGTGACCAGACATTCATGCTTGTTTTGGTCCCATCCTAAATTCCGTGGTTTAACCTCGGGATTTCACAAACCAACTATCATTTAAAAATATATACCTTAATTCTTTTATTATAAGAAAAATCTGGCAGACCTTTTGGGACAAGAAGAACCCCAAAGGTCATCATTACCCTTTATGTCCACTTCTTTGTTTTTTTCATTGTCCCATGGTCAGCCAGCATAGTATTTCACAAACCCTGGGCCATAGAAATACTCGAAATGAGCCTCAAAGTTTGGGCTAATGTTTATCCTACAAAGCAGTGCCATCAGCAGCGCCCTCTTTCAGTTGTGATGTGTGTGGATAAAATGCTTATGCAATTTTGACTTCCTCTTGATCAAAGCAAATGTATTAAAAATTATTGTTTATTTAACTCCTATTTCCTGAAACTTGCACATTTAGAGTTAAAAAAAAATTATTGAAGATGGAGAGTGTCTCTTACCAGGAATTGGGACCATCAGTGTAACACAAAACATTAGCTGAAAAATTCCCCAGGGATGCTTAATGCTCTTCCTGTATTTGGATTTGATGATCTTCCCATCAACAAATCCAGGCTCTTCTAAAGAAGCACGAGAGCTTTCTGGTGGACCTCAAGGCATTTGGAAAGAGTATGCAAGCCCTTCGCGATCAGGCAGAAGCCTGCCAGGTAAGGACTCGGGTGTGACAGGAATCACATTCTCCACCACAGAGGAAAGGGAATCGGGGAATCCCCTTTGTTGCTGGTTTTTACCTTGCATCTTCCAGAGAACAACTGCGAAGGAAATACTAAGTTCTGTGGTGCTTATAGGCAGGCACTGCAGCATCTTTGTAGCGTCTACAGAGATTCAGTTTACAAGAATTGGTTCATTGATGCATTATTTTTGCTGTCTTTTTCCTTTCTTTTATATTTCCAGTCTCCTTTTTTCTTACTTCTTTTATTCTTATATTCTTATATTCATTCCTGATTTTTCCCCTTCCTCTCTTTTTTTTTTAATACCAACACTTATTAAATGCCTACCATGTGCAACATGAATGAAAACAATCCTGACCTGAAGGAAAATTACAGTCCCTTAGGTCAGAAATTTTGACAAATAACTGCATATAACAGATATATGAACAGGAAAAAGGGTCTCGAAGAAGAGAGCATTCCGATCTCTTGAAATAAGAGCGCTGGAAGGTAGAAAAATCTTCAGAGCTGAGGCAAGCCAGTTTACCTGAGTTTTTTTTTTTTTTGAAAAGAGTGGTTTACTATGCAGAGAAGGGCTTTTCTAGTGGATAAACTATGGGAGCAATTGCACTGAAGCACAAAACAATCAAGTGTATTTGGGAAATGGGAAACGCGGAGGGCTGAGGATGCGACAATGGCTAGACTGCAAAGTGAAAGTAATTGTCCTGAAGAGTGATGGAGGCTGGAGTCAGCTGAGCGGTGTGTTTCCTGTATGTGATGGAAGGAAAAGAGGGGCCCTTCTCACATTCAAGAAATTCTCCCATCTGAGAGGCTCTGAATCCACGCACTGGGAGCAGGACAGACAGACTCACTATGTCAAGTCAGCACGTATTTACAGAGCTGCGCTGTGCCTTCAACCAGCTCTGCATGGCGGGGGTCTGCACAAAAACAGGTGGGCTTGTGCGTTGTAACTCATGAAGGATATAAAATCAGAGAGATCTGTCAGGGGAAGGGCATCTTCAACTCCAGTCTGAGGCGCTGAGGTCATTACTTATGAAGGGGCGTTACATTTGGTTTGTTCTCTGTGAGGTGTGATATTTGGAGAAAGTGAAAATCAAAGAAGACTCTTACCTTGGAGGGCAGATTGCTTGCAAAAGAGTTATTTGATCTCAATTTATGTTCCCAATTTTTAAAATTTCGGTGGCATTTCTGGTGCTGTAGTTCGCTCATCTCTAAAAGAGGAAGTCCATGGTTCCCCGACAAAATGCTTTAAAGGCCTAGGGGTTGGAAGCGTTGTCAGTGGAGGCCCAGGGAAAGGAGAAGGTGATGAGAGACAGTGGGTTTTTCTCAAACGATATTCTGAAACATTGATGCATTCAAGCCTTTATGACCTGCTTAAGAACTGATGGCTTCGAGCACTGAATGTGTTTCTGACAGAGCGCATTCTTACTTGCTCACTCTGCGTTCATGTTTGCCAGCCTGCCTGCTCCCTGAGAAGCGGAGGGGTGGAGCAGTGTCTCCGACGATAATGTATTGTGATAGCTCTGTTCCTGGCAGCCACGGAAGAGGTTCCAGCCAGAGGCTCCAGGGCCAGCCCACCACTGGTGGGCTCTCCAGGGAGATGCTCCCCATGGGTGACGGGCACGTTCTGCTTCCTGTTTTCGTTCAGCAACAGCTAGCTGCACTGGTGGAGGGAGCTGCTGGAGAAGAGAGGGTTGTGGCTCTCTATGACTTCCAGGCCCGCTTCCCCCAAGAAGTTACCATGAAGAAAAATGACGTCTTAACGCTGCTCAGTTCCGTGAATAAGGTGACTTTCCCTCCTACCTTTCTTCCCATCACCAAGATGGCGCTGACCCAGTCAACTCTCCCAACCCTGCCAGACGCCCTTATTTTAACCAGCTGGTATTTTTCTATTGCTGTCTCTCTTAAATCACCATAATTTATTGGGTAGTTTCTTTTCTCCGGTTGTATCTTTTGAGATGATAATACCAATTTTACAGCTAACAAAGGGAGGGCTCAAAGTGCTTAACTAATTAGCCCCAAGACATGTAAGCCATGAAAGGCAATTCTATATATATTTACAGGGTTAAACTATCTCTTCCTTCTCGTCTCTTTGCTTCTTCCTCTCCTGTGCCCATGTTTCTACTAATGGAACAACAATAGCTGGGGTTAGGTGGAGACTGATCAAAGAGAAGACTTTTGTCAAGTTGGTTTTCTTTAGACCTGAATGACTGTGAGAATAGTGGCAGAATATTGTCTAGGACTTTAAATATATATTTTAATAAGAGCTCAAGTAATTTTTTAAATATTCTAATAATTAATCTCCAAAAATGATTGGGAAGAAAAAAAAGAGAGCTTGGGAAACTGTTACTCTGAGGGCAAGTAATTTTTTTAGAGAAGCGAAATTTTTCATTATCAAATCAGCTGTGTGCCAGTCCCCTTTTCTCTTTGCTCAGTCTTCTCCATTTCAACACATGATTCTCTGAGGATACTAATTCCAGAGTGGACGGTATAACAACACTCCTAAATTACTCTGTGGAGATCAGGGTGATAACTTGAGTGTAAAGGATTCACATACATGAATTTTGAGGCAACACGTAATTGTTAAGGGCTCTGGGAGAGGGATGGGGAGGAGAAGTCCCTGTACACTATTGTCATACATAGATGCTCCACCCACGAGAGGCTCAGTTCAGCTCTGACCCCATGGATCTTTGGTGAATTCCTAGTGGACAAAGGACCCCCTCATTAGGAGAATGGCCTTTGATGTTTGAAAACTTCATCAAAGCTAAGGGTCTAACATCAAATGTCAGATCCCTTGATTTCAGAGGTCTAGTTCTGCAGTTCTTGGAACTCTTGATTTATCTTCTTTGTAATATACGCCACTCACATGTTATATGCCACCCACAAATTGTATGCCACCCACATATTATATGCCATCTGTAAGCAATGGTTTGCTTCTTTTGGCCATCAGCCTGTGTCTGTGCCTAGAGACTAAGTTATGAGGGTTAAAACTTCTATCTGTGGCTTTTCCAAGAACTAAGGAATGGGGATTTGGTCTCCCTCTAGGACTGGTGGAAAGTGGAAGCTGATGATCACCAGGGCTTTGTGCCAGCTGTCTACGTCAGGAAACTTGCCCACGATGAGTTTCCCACGCTCCCGCAGCGGAAGCGAGAAGAACCAGGCAACATCACCCAGCGCCAGGAACAGATAGAGAACCAGTAAGTTCTGGAGCCTGGAAAACTGAACAGTGTTTGGCCAAACATTTCCCATCGGCCAAAGTCACGTCTCATGATTCTCCATCTGCTGTACTAGGGATGATTTGAAAATTCACAGATTTGAAGAGCTGAAAGTAAATTTAGGGTAATTAAAACCATTTACTTTTTAAATAAGGAAAGGGAACCCCAGAACAATTAAGTCAATTGCCGGAGGTCAGACACTTATTAGAGCCACGTCTTTTGACTCCCTACCCAGCACTCTTTCAAGGTTATCAAAAGGTCTTCAGACTTCCACGTGAATTTTGTTTACTTTACCAGGTTATTTCATATCCAGTTGTCCACAGGAGTGTAGAAATTTTCACTTCTATAGGATGAGGAAGGGATGCTGTCAGTCCCACTACTGGAGCATTGACATTTTTATTGTTTTTAAATGCAACAGTGCGTTTGTCTCTCTGCTCTCAATGCTGTCTTCTTTCCATCTTTACTCCCTCCTCTCCTTTACTGTTCTTTGGATTTTCCCTCCCTCTCCTCCTTGTCCCTTTCGTTCTCTCCCTTTATCACCCTCCCTCTACTCTTCTTATTCCACATTTCCCATTCTCTTCATCTCTCCACCCAGGTACCGGTCCCTCCTTGATCGGGCAGAAGAACGCAGACGTCGTTTATTGCAATGTTACAATGAGTTTTTGCTGGCCTATGAGGCAGGAGACATGCTGGGCTGGATCCGAGAGAAAAAAGCAGAAAACACCGGGGTGGAATGGGATGATGTTTTGGAGCTGCAGAAAAAGTTTGAAGAGTTCCAAACGGTGAGAAAGAGGAACCTTCTCCTCTCGACAGGTTTTTGAGGGTCATCATTGTTTCCTTTTATCTCATATCTCCTCCTGACTCCTTAATTCCATGTTTGCTAAATATCCTCCCCAAAGCTAGTGAGAGTTCCACATTTCAAATCTTTCTCCGGGTATTGTAGGTGAAAGAGAAACGCAGAGAAACTCGTCCCCCTAACTTTGCAGGCTGCAGTCAGTCCCTGCCACTCCCACGTCCTGTTGGTCTCCCTGAATCTTCACAAGTTATCCTGTACTGTCCTGTATGCCTGATGCCCAGGCTGACATGGGGTGCTGTGGGACTCTGTGTAAGGACTAATTATGGGGCAGAAGTTGGGGCAAAAAGGTGGGAAGAACAACATGACTTTGCAGTTGACAATTTCTAAAAGTTTCTCCTACCTGAAACCTTTCCATTCTCCTTTATTCTCTCAGATTCATTCTCTTACCTTGACTAGCAATGAATATAAACTCCTTCTTTCCTTCCTTTCTTTTTCATATGATATCTTCCTTACACATTGAATTCAAAGCTATAGTAGACAGATAAATAGGTGTGTATGTATGTGTGTATATATATATATGTGTAAGTATATAGAGACATATATAAGTCTATATCATTGAAAGCCCACCATATAGTGAAATAAACAGTAACGTCACCAAAGACATGGTGATGCGTTCCCTGTTTCTTACAACATATGTAAACAGATTGCAACTCAATGAAATTCTACATAAGGTGGAGAAGTTTGTATGGGTAGTAAAGACTATTATATGGCTCAGGGATAGACCTCTCTGATGGTGTAATTTAATCCAGGGAGAGATTTTTGAGAAATCCAAGAAAATTAATGTGTTCCATATTACAGATAAATAACAGCTTTCCTGACAAAATTTTTGATAGCCTCTGGGTGTCGAGGAGACTAAATGTACTCTTTTCTGTGGCAGATGGGAGGAGGGCTGCTTACTGTGTATTACAAGCGTGGTTTGCAATGTATTTTAATCTGTAGCCAAGTCGGGGCAGAGCTGAGCAGGAAAGGGTGAAAGATTCTTAAGAAGGGGATTTATACTGCTTTGGATACGTTTCATCACCCAGGATTTGAAGACCAATGAGCCTTGGCTGAGGGATATCAACAAGATGGCTGATGATCTTCTATCTGAAGAGCTTCTGACACCAAGAGGTGCTCAAATGCATCAGGTAACTAAGGCTCCTTCCATTCCTTCTCACTACCAGGTTGAGTTTTGGGAGCCTTCATTTCATTTAAAAATATTAAACTTCATATTCTGCAGATCAGCTAGAACATGCAGAAGTTAATAGCAGTGTGGAGCTGGCGACAGGAGAGGTCAAAGGCAAGGGTCCAAACTGTCCATCCATGTATGCATTTTAACTGATTCGAAATCCTTGATTGGCACACATACTCACCTCCCTCTTCCCCAGCACCACAAGAAATTCAGTGCTCAAATACACAAATACAAAGAAAATGCAGATAATGGAGATATGATAATGGGGAAGTGGTCAGTCAAGAAGGCTTACTGGAAGAGATAGGCTCTGATAAAATCTGATGAAGGAAGAATATAGGTAAGTAGAGCTTGGGGGGTGGGTAGGTATTCTAGACCTGATTCAGATTTGGACCTGTGTTTCCCTAAAAGTTCTCATGAACATTAATGGAAAGTCTAGTCCAGCTCTCTGGATTGTCATAAACCAGTGAGGGTGAATTCTCTGCCTCTTTGTGCGATGATCGCCATGGGGTAAGAGTGAGAAGGAACGCCCACAGGAACAGTCTTCCCTACAGAAAATAGGGCTCTAAGAGACTACTTGGTTTCGTCATTTCAGGATGTAGAAAGGTATATTTCTTACTGAGAAAGGTAATAGCTTCTAACTACCAAGGCAACATTTTCCACTTATTTTCCAGGGGCTGTTACGTAATCTCCATGGTGGCCAACATCAGTTGTTGCTCTAGGGTTGATGATTTTACTCTGGACCCTCAGTTTGGGAAGGAAAGCAACTCTTTTCTTAACTGCGTTAGCATAAATGAGGCCCAAGCTCAAGCTATCCAAGACAGAAAGAACCTTGTGCAATTTCTAAAGGAGATAATGTGAAAACAGCCATGATGTAAGCCCCGTCTAGTCTTCAGACACCACTGAGTTAGCTCCCTTGCTAAGTCTACATCTGCCTCTTGTAGGAGTTGAATACCCGCTGGGGGTCCCTGCAGAGGCTGGCAGAGGAACAGGGCGAGGAGCTGGACAAGAACCGTGCCGTCCAGCTATTTCACAGGTGAGAATTTTAACCCTAAGAAGCAGTGCTGCTCTAGAAACCAATCAAAACCTCAATTCTGCCAATTCTAACTGCTAGAGCTATTTAGTTTAACCCTTCTTCCTGGGATAGAGATAAGAGGAAATCAGGTGTTTCAGTAGTAGAGGCCTTGCTTGGCTCATGGCTACTCCCAGACAGCCAGCTTCAATTTTTTAGTGCCTAGCCTTGGGCCCTGGTCCATAATTAACAGGCTACATATGTTTTGCCAGTAAATAATGAAGCTTGAAGTTGAAATGAGAGGTATAAGCCAATATATTTCTGAACTAGAAGTAGATGGTAGAGGGCCAGGGACATCACATTGACTCTTAACTGTTGACTCAACAATTTTTGTCTGATTTCTAAATCTGTGTCTATACTAAGAAACACACACACACAACTGAACAAAACAAAAGTCAGCAAAAGGAACAAATGAACAAACAGAATGAAAATTGTATACCTTTCCTGTGCATAAATGTATCTTTGAATATTCAGAGAAGGGGACCCTGACATGCAGACAGGTCTGGTCATTTAGAACGGCTGATGATGGAAAGCCGTGAAATAGAACAGTTAAGCACATGGCTTTGCCATCAGACCACCTGCTTCAAATCTAGGTTTCACCATTTGACAGTAGTAAAATACTAAACTTCCTTTTTTTGGGGAAATACTTAGCGTCTCTAAACTTCAGTTGTCGCATATGTGAAGTGGGACTGCTAATAGTAACCAGGCCTCAAGTATTGTTGTAAAGATTCAACGAGCCTAAGTTCTAACATCTTACAAAGGAGGATGGTGATGGTGACGGGTTCTGAGGGCTTCCTGTGCGCCCAGCCAGTCTGCCTCCAGCATACATTATTGTCCCTAAACTCTGGCTTCCCTTGCACCAGGGATGCAGATGACGCAAAGGAGCAGATTGAGGAGAAGTGCCAGGCGCTCAGGGCTGCTGATCCTGGCTCGGACCTGTTCAGTGTGCAGGCCCTTCTGCGACAGCATGAGGGCTTTACGAGAGGCCTTATACCCCTGGGGGAGAAGGTGAGACGGGCTCTCAAGCTTTTCCAATGCTTCCCTCTTCACGTATATACTTATTAATAACCCCTTTGGTTTTACTTTCCAGGCCCTTATTCTTACAGTTCTCTTTATCTTGCTCCATCCATCCTGCTCTTTAACTCTGTCCCTAAGGCAAGTCCACTAAAAAGTCATGTCCCAGGGCCAATAACATGGAAGGAAAACATGTTAGAAGTAAGCCTCTTACTAGCCAAGTACCTCTTTAGTGGGTTCCAAGTGACCAGAACTTACAGAAGTTAGTCGGAGGCCAGCAGCCTAAGATAACTCGGAAGTGGCCCCATTTAGGACAGCCAGGCCCGTGCCTGAGTATGGTGCAGAGCTTCCTTAGCAAGGAACTGAAGGAGCTTAATCCTACTCTGACCAACAAATGAACTCTAGAGCTTGCCGGGTGACACTCTGGAATAAATCAGAGGCATCATACATTTTGCATGATCATGCGGAGCAAAAAGCAGCAAAGAAATGTTTATACTGGGAAGACCTTCACATTAAAAAGCAGATGCTTGCCACCAACCAACAGAGTCACTAACCACCCTCAAAAAGATGCATGGTTGTGTCAAGTCTGACTACTTCAGGGACTTATGTGTACCAAAGGGTTGGCATTATTTTATAAAGTAGAAAGATGCTCTTGTACCTCACCCATGTCTGTGTCAGGAAGAAGCATCACCAGGGCTCAGAACGCTTCCTTTGCTAGGATTCAAGTGTGACTCTCGGCTAATTGTCAGAGCGCTTGCGCCTCCCCAGGTGGCCACACTCGAGGAGAGAGCAGAGCAGCTCAGTGAGTACCACCCAGATGCTGCTGATGACCTGCAGAGGCAGCGGATGGAGCTGAACGAAGCCTGGGACAACTTGTTGGCGCGTTTAGAGGGTCGTAAGGAGAACCTACAGGAGGCCCAAAAATTCTACCAGTTCCTCAGCCAGGCCAGGTAAAGCTCTAAAGGCAGACTTCTACCAGGTGGGCAATTTCCATGTCCAGCCCATGAGCGGAACTTGTAGGGGAAATCTGGGTACGTGTGCTCTTCACTGCTGGCTTTGGAGGGTACCTCTACATCCAGATTGTACCTTCAGTAAAGCACAACATTTTCAGGTCGTGGACTATGTACCAGTTCAGGATTCCAGGGTCTAGTTCCAGGGTCTGCTTGTAGGTTTGACACATGGGCTAATCACTTGCATTCTCTAGACCAACTTCCTTAACTCCTAATGGAAAGGAAAGAATTCTGAGGATTCTACACAGAATTATTGCAAGAATTGAAAGAGATAATATATGTGAAGAAATTTTCAAATGCAAGGGGCTGGTATTATTAAGTTAGACAGTGCGCACCACAAACCTAAGATCTGTAAAGCGTGTAAACCAGATAGAAAGTGTTGATCTGAAATGTTTTCTAGAGAGGACAAAGCCCAAGGATAGACCACTGCAAGCTGCACAGTTTTGGTCTCAATCTCAATATGCCTATTTCTCCAGGGACCTAGAAAATTGGATCAGTGACATTCGCGACATGATATTATCACAGGAGCTGGCCGAGGATTTAACTGGCACAGAGATCTTGATAGAGCAACACCAGGTATGGCTATAAAAGCCATAGCCACCGATCACATGACCTCACAGCCTTCCCAGATTTTGCAACTTTGGTGAGATGTCATTGGCCTCACCAGTCTTGTCCCCCTTTTTCCCACAGGCCCATCGTGCTGACCTGGACGCCAAGGTTCCCACGTTCCAGGCCCTAGCAGACTTAGGTAGAGAACTTATAAGCAGTGGGCACCGTGGCAGCCCTGAAATTAAAGAAAAGCTTCAAGCTGTCATACTAGGGAGAGATGAGTTGGAGGAAGCTTGGGAACAACGCAAGAAGATGCTAGATCAATGTCTGGAGTTGCAGGTGCTGAAAATTCCCGGTTGTTAGACATTCTGGTTCTTCTGTGCAATTTTACATGGTTCATACAGGTGTCCGCTTCACGAGACTTCCATGCAGTAAGCCTGAGGGCATCTCTTGAGTATCTGACATTGTGTTGTCTGCTTTGTAGACTGATCATGGTGATGTTCTTTGCTCTAACCTTTGTTAAAAAAGCCAAACAAAATGAGGGTCAATCCCAGAGCATGGGAGTATGAAATGGGGGTGATTATAACTTATTTACTAATAGAGAATTTGACCGATTGTTTATTGAGAAGCTACTTGGGTGCACAGCCCTGGGAAAACAGAAGTTAATATGATAGTGTCCTTTTTCCTGTAGTGAAATTAGACATGTAGGCAGATCATTCTAGTACAATAAGATGATTATTAATAAAATGAAACGTACAAGTGTTTTGAGGCTATAGAAAAGGGAGTGATTAATGCTTTTGAGGGAAGGGAATGAGGATCACAGGCTACTCTGAAAGGCAGTGTTTACCAGAGTATTAAAGAAATAACTGGTCAGTATTCACCATGTAAAGGATATGGTAAACGGTGCCCAAAGAATGGAGTATAGCTTATATGAAAATGTAAAACGTGTTTTCAAGGGAGAGTAGACGTTCCAGCATAGCTAAGATTCATGGCATGGATGTTTCTTGGAAGAATATTAGCACCCTTGATAGGATCCCTTACAGCAATGTCATAGGACGGGGTGAGAGCTTCCCCCTGTTTACCTGGAATGAGTACACCACATACATTGAACTTTATTCCCCATAGTTGTTCCGAAGGAGCTGTGATCAGGCTGAGAGCTGGATGGCGGCACGTGAGGATGACCTGAGGTCAGGTGACAACAGTTCCTTAGACACTTTGGAGGCGTTGATAAAGAAACGTGATGATTTGGACAAAGCAGTTACTACCCAGGTAATAACAACTAATACAACAGTTCCAACAATAACTATTAATACTGATTATTAATACTATTAACAGAAATTCTACACATGTATGTGGTTTTGTGATATGTAAGTATTTTAATTTCCATTTGCTTTTTACAGAAAACTCTGAGGTAGGACTGTGGCTCAGTCTTAGCCAAGTCACACGTGACACTGGGCTTTTTTACCTTAAATCCAGCTTTTAAAACCTGACTTTTAGAAATAGAAACTATTTTATATCCTGTCCAACGTCCCATCCGATGCGGGAATCACTCTCTACAGTGGCCGTGGGAAGTGTCCGTTCCACCGGAAGCTCGGTACCACCCAAGTAGACCATCCTCATATCGCCATTGGCGTTTCTCCTCTTGTCGGGTTAAGACCCACCTTCCTTTAAGGCATTTACCTTTTGGCCTTGGTTTTGTTCTCCTTTTGAAGTCACAAAGGATACCACTGTCCTTTTCTAGGAGGGAGTCTGGGATGGCACCAAGGGGCTAATTTCCCGGGCATCTGGGCTTCTCCTCTTTCCTTTGTCTAGGAAAACAAGATCACTGGACTAGAACTTTTTGCTGAACGGCTCCTAGATAATGACCACTATGCCAAGGAAGAGATTGCTGCTCGACTCCAGCGCGTACTGGACAGGTCAGGCCTGAGCAATCATTTGGGGAGCTCTAGGAAGACATAGCAAAGTGACCTCTTTGCTAGCATTGAGGGTGGGGGTAACATTCTGAGTTCTTCTCATTTCTAAATGCTTAAAACTATCTTGACAACTTGGGAAATGTTCTGATCTAGATTCACAGAATGAAACACTTGTAAGGTACCTTACCCATGATCTGGCTTAATCACTGTATTTTCATATCTGAAAATAATGAGACAATGTTATAAAACATATAAATATATAATAATATACAATATGTAATATATAATAAAATACATAACTAAATAATATATAACTATGTTTGTATATATGACTTATAAATACATAAATAATTTGAGGAGAAATCTCAAGTTGGCAGATGGGAAGATTTGGGGAGATGGCGTCAGGGGTTGGTGGAAGGGTAGAGTGCAGAGAGTGATCTAGCCCCATTTTCCAGATGGAAGGCTCTGAAAGAACTGCTGATTGCTGAGCAAATGAAACTTAAAGACTGTGCTGACCTAAAACAATTCTACTGTGACCTTGAGGACCAGGAAGAATGGATCCAGGAGATGCTGCCCATAGCCTGTGATGAATCCTACAAAGACCCCACCAACATTCAGGCAAGCTCAAAACAAGAATGTTGGGAAACTGCAGCTGCAGCGTACCCAGATTGTTGGGTGAATGGTTGTCTCGCAACACGGAACACTCCCTTACCGTTCAGACCACTGTCCCTGCCTTCAGGGACTTCTGAGTCTGTGAAGGAGTAGGGTTCTTCAGAAGTCATCGTCACTTGGTTATGACAGAAACAGTAATTCTTCCTTTTAAGTAGAATTTATCTTATCTGGCTTCCTAAATTAGGTGGTAATTTAGTTTCTGCTTTCCCTTCAGATAAAATATCTGAAGCACCAGACCTTTGAAAAAGAGGTCCACGGCCAAGAAGAACAGGTGGAAAGAGTCATCAACTCGGGGAACGCTCTGATTGAGAGGAGGGCATGCGATGGCAATGAAGAGACCGTGAAGGTAGGGGTTCTGCTTAGGATGGGCTTCGGGCTACAGAGGCACATGAAAAGAAATCTTTTACCCTCTTTCAGTGTTTCCATGTAAAGGGATGTGGACTGTGCTCTGTGGTTAATAGTCTTCCCCTTGATTTTTGCACAAAGGAGGAGGAAACCAGTGATGCTCAGACCTCATCACTCCCATCATACTCAGCGCCTAGAACTCCCAGAAAACTTTAGACTTAATCCTTATGTGTTATCAGCATTGCTTTATATTTTCTATCCCTGCTGCCAGCAGTTTTGGCATTTAGGCATCAGCTTCTGGAATCAGCCCAGGGTCCTTTTGTCACACTTTTCTTCTAACACCTCCTGCTGCTTTCCCAGATTAAGCATAACTAGTTTAAAATGTATGGCATTCAGGGGTGGGGGAGGGCATAGTGGTAGAGCACATGCTTAGCATACGTGAGGTCCTGGGTTTGATCCCAGCACCTCCATTAAAATAAATAAATAAATGAACCTAATCACCTCCTCCGATAAAAAATAAAAATTAAATGTATGACGTTCGAGTACTGGCGGATTTTGACTACTAGTTCCTGACTCCAGAGCCTCCTTACGTTATCTTTTTAAGTTGTCACAGGACCCTAAACACCATAACAGTCCCTCGATTTGGGGGGGGTTAGGGTCAAGTAGAAGAGTTGAAGAAACACTGGAATGATTTGCTTGAGAAGACAGCGGACAAAGGACAGAAGCTCGGTGAAGCTAGTCGCCAGCAGAGGTTTAACACAGGCGTGCGGGACCTTGAGTTCTGGCTCTCAGAGGTAATTACACCTGGAAATGGTGGAGGAGGGGGACACTAATACATACTTATCAGATAAAGATAGTTTTGCATCAACAATTTCCTGACTCTTCTTTGGAAAAGTTTGGGGGCATAGTTGCTAATCTTGTTCTCCTTAAAGACAGTTTTCACCTGCAGTTTTATTGTTTATCCCTCCCATTTTCAGGTAGAGAGACTGCTGTCCCTGAGGGATCAGGTTAGGGATTTGGCTTTGGTAGGAAACTTACTCAATCAGCACCAGCTATTGGAAACAGAGATGTCGGCCCGAAAGGTAAGCGGCGCTGGACTCCCAGGATGGATGGAAATGTCTGTGACTTGTCTCTCTCCTGTCTTAGGACTCCATTTGAGAACACAGCGTTGCAGAACTGAACGTAGCGTTCTCAGCCAGAAGGCATCATAACCAGGTCAAATGCGCTGGCTGCAGAGTTGTTACAACAGTCATTGTTAACCAATTAGCATTAAACTATAGATTCTAAGACTCCAGGAAGTGGATCCTAAAAACTGACTTAACAACTTTCTTATGATCCATGCATATATGCATATAAATATTTGATCCGGTCTTTGAAAGAACATGGAAGTTTATTTTACAGAACTACTGAAAAAAAAATCAAATGAGGACACGTGCAATGGAATTGAATTATATATACACGCTGACAATTCTATGGAGAATTCCTGCTGTATCCTAGTATCAAGCAGATGTGTCCCGGAAACTGTGATAGACATTCAGACAGGTGTTAACTCCACACTGGAGAATTTTATATTGTCACTTTTATTTGGCAACATAGATACCCTCAGAAAGAGTAAGAAGTCAAAGGCTTTCTAAATTCAGTTTCAGGACTTGATGGTATTCCCTGTCACATCACTAGGGGGCAGAGTTAGAATGAAAATAGACACAGAAGAGGCTGGATGTGTTCTGGATGTGACCAGCCGAAGAACGTGACCAATAGAGTAGCTTCTCTTGAATATTTCAGTATCAGTCAAACTGTGTCAAGTTCAGCACGGTGAAGAAGATAGTTCTGTTTAGAGGCACAGTGTTTGTTCACCAAGGTCTTATTTTCTAGATGGGAAGGAAAAGAAAATATAGGCAAAACCATCAGAAGGCTAAATGTATAGTTGGAATAATATAGCCATGCTGTCCAGATTGCCTCCGGTCTTGCTCTTATCCAAACTCAGTTAAAAGTCAAATTCATTGTCTTCAAAACCCCATCTTTGAACCTAAACCAGTGGTGGTTAAAGTCCAGGGTCTACTTAACACCTGTACTGTGATATTCACGGAGAACACTTGGGCTTTCCAGGATGCACTGGAGGACCTGAACGCGTTGGCTGCTGATCTGATCTCTAGCGGGACTTTCAATACTGACCAGATTGTGGAGAAAAGGGACAATGTCAACGAGCGCTTCCTGGCGGTCCAGAAATTGGCAGCGGGACACCATGAGAAACTGAAAGAGGCCCAAGCCTTGTCTCAGCTCTTCCAGGACCTAGACGATGAGAAAGCCTGGATAGAGTACGTGCTGCCAGCTCGCCGCACATGGATAATCCAGGAAAACAGACAGAACACCACCAAACATGTTCTCATTTGATGCTGAAGTTCAATATGTATCTGTTTCTTGCAGTTTGTATTTCTTCTTAATCATATCTGCCTTATCCTAAAATGAACATGGGTTTTATTTTTTTCCCCAATTTTTCCACTGTATGCAGACAGAGGGAGACAGGCATGGGGGGAGTGGGGAGGAGTTCACATACACTCTGGAAAGAAAATCAAGAAACCATGTATGTTTGTTTTAGATAGTGCGCAGAATGTGTTAATACTCATTCTGAATAAGACAGCCGAGCGCTTACAGCTTCTGGACTGATGAGATCGTTGCCATGATTCTTTCTGTAACCAGTGTTTCTAACATGCCACTGACCTTGACACTGGCCGGAAATGTTACACAGTACCTGCTATGGTATTATTACTAATTCTACTTTTGTTGTAAAAAATATGATTAGGAAAATCTTAGCAAATTAAATGATTCGTCCTGTTTCCTATTTACCCTGCCTCATCATGGTCCTCTTCTACAAACCTGCTGATTCTTACTAGTAATTAATGAATTTCAGGAAAGAAATGTGCAAAGGGCAACAAGTATGACTTTTTTAGAAATAGCAAGATGATGTAATCTTGTCTGCACAGTCCCTTACCACGCCTCGTGGTGATGTTTAAACATTTTACGCGCAGAGCCAATCCAACTGCCATGACTCCTGTAATATCAGCTCTTTTTACCCATGCTACCTAAATTCACTACTGACGTTCACAGGCAAAAATAACAAAAGCCGTGAAGGTTGTATATGTATATATGTTTGTATATGTATGTGTGTGTGTGTGTGTGTAATTTTCACATTTTTTGAAAGTTCACATTTATTGTAAGTTCTTGAGCAAAGTGAAGATACACAGGGAGACAGGCAAAGGGACTAATGGGGAGGTTGTTACAGCTGTGTGTATGGTGGAGCTCAGTATGTTATTTTCATTTACATTGGCATAAGTCAAGTATTTTGCTGGAATCCTCTCCCGCTAATTAACTTTGTGATTACTGACACAGAGTGTTCCAGAATTTACCACCACCCCACCCCCAGCCACACGTACACTCTTTAAAAAAAACATTGTTTTAGGATGACTTCAGATGTCTAAAGTCTAAATTTTCTGCTCTCCTCCTTGGTCGCAGGGAGAAGTTGTTACAAGCGGGATCCCAGGACTATGGGAGCGATCTACAGCGGGCTCAGAATTTACTGAAGAAGCACAAACACGTAGAAGGGGAGTTGGTGGCACATGAACCTGCCATCCAGGTGGGAACAGTAGAACATGAAACCTGAAGAGACAGAGATCATCTAATAGCACTCTTTCATGTTATGGATAAACAGGTGGGGGCTACAAGATGTGAAGGTGTCACGCCAAGATCGCATGGAGAGTTTGTCACAGAGTTCACTAGTGTTCTCCTCCACACTTTGTTCCCTATGAATAGAAGAATTCTGCATAGAAACCCAGGCACTTCCCTGGAAGGAGCACTTTTAACAGTCCAAGGCCCAGTCGTTGACAGTTAGGATGCAGGTTGGGACATCTGGAAAAGCTGCACGTGAGCTGAGCCATATGGAAAGATGACAACCCTGAGCCTGGCTTGGGAATAGAGTCACCCTGTGACCATGAATAATGCATAATGCGGGTCACGGAGTGTAGCCTTATGCAAGTGCCGAGGTATTTGTTCAAATACTTGGGGAAGTTTAGCATGCTAGGTCTTGTTGCAGCTTTCTTCATTCTCCCAGGAGTGTCAGGACCACCTCAAGTACCATGGAGTTTACAAATGATCTGGAGGCTGGGAAGGGATAGATGCTTTGCAAGGGAGCTATGGATAATTGGGGAGAGATTGTGGGGTAATGTGATACAGAGTGGGTGTGTTCTTCAGAATGTGCTGGATATGGCAGAGAGGCTGAGAGACAAGGATGTTGTGGGGCGAGAGGAGATCCAGGAGCGGCAGGATCAGTTGATTCAACACTGGAAGCAGCTCAAAGAGTTGGCCAAGGCTCGGTGAGTTGGGGATAAGAGATCCAATTCTCTTCTTGGATTGCAGGTATTGGGTTGGTATTGAGAAGATACTTAAGTGCTTTCTTAGCATTTCTCTCAAGTCTTCCATGAAGACTTTCCATGGGGAAACCACTTGCCCCAGGCAGAAATGACCACTGCCTCTGTGTTCCGAGTACACTTCTAGTCTGGCATTTACTTGCAGCTGTCTTCTATCATGGTTGCCCTACATATGTTATCCTTTAAACTAGCTTGTTCCCCACATGTTTTACTTTATACATCTCCCCAGTTTTAACATTATGTGCATCGTTTAGTAATAAAAGAATGAAGAAATATTTTTCCTATATAGCCACGTATCCAATTAAAACCATATAGTAATATAAGGAATAGAATAATTTCTGCCTATAATTCCGTACTTGGTGGCAGAAGGAAGGCATTTCCTCCTGGGACTTTATTCCAGGGAACTTTAGCACTTTGTGGTGTGGTGGAGCACTCTGCAATGCTCAGAGCAGAAAGAGACTCTGCTTCCTGGCTGTTATCCTCCATCTCTGAGGTCTTGGTACTTCTGTTTGCACAAGTTTCCCCTCCCCTTCCAAACAGCAGATGATGCCACAAAACTGAACTTCTGGGGCAAATGTTGTTACTGAACCAAACTTTGGTTTCCAGTCACCTGATGTGTGGCAAAGTCATTCTATTCACATCAGGTTCTGGTGAAGGAAAGCACAGTGTTTATGACAGGGCCAAGGCGAGGTGAGGGAGAGTGTGGCAGGGTGCCTGATCAGCTCGTGGACATTCTTCTGATTGGTTGATAGTGAGCTAAGAGGGTGGCATTTTGGAATGATCCGTTTTCTGCCTCCAACCAGTCTGGGAGTCTGGTCTCTGTAAAAACAACTCAAGGATGTGGCTTAGGATGTTATCTGTAGCCCTTGAGCAGGAACTAAGATTCTTGACTTAATTTTATGGGTAAACTATTATTATTTTGTCTTGCTTGATTGCTTTCCTTTGTCTCTGCATTTTCTCACTTCTCTGGTGAAATTTGCCCTTTGGAACTTGGGGAAGGCTTAGGAGGCTAAATTTTCTCTACTATCAACAGGCAGGGGACACGGGGTGAGGGTGAAGGCATCTGTCCCTGGGAAGGCCCCACGGGGTCCTGCTTGGTTTCAAGCTCTTTTCCTTTTCACAGGAGATTATCCTTGCTGACCAGTAGGCACATATCAGATTGTTCTCTGGTCCAGATGAACTGTGGCTGCCTTGTAAGGCTGTGCTACCCTCCCACACTCCCACTGCTATCTTTTTTGGGGTTTACTTTCCTGTTACAGAGGACTTCGGTTGGGAGAGTCCTTAGAGTACTTGGAATTTATGGTGACTGCTGAGGAGGAGGAAGCTTGGATCAGTGAAAAGGAAGCTATGGTTGCCCGAGGGGATTCTGTAGACACTTTGGCTGCTGTTCAGGTGAGTCACAGGCTGAATGGATCAACTTTTTTTTTCTCTTTAACTTTGAAATCTTTTCTGAAGTAGAGAAATGTTTCTCAGCATTTTCACCTGTAAAATTAGAATTAGAATCTTTTTCCTGGTGGAAAAAGATGTTCAGGTCAGTTCTTAGTATAAAATGTTCTTGATACTTAATATTTTTCTGCTAGATGGAATGTTTCCTAGAATTATATAAATTTCAATATGGAGAAATTCTTATGTATTACCTTGATCAATACTCATTCCAAAATCCAGAAAAGTTTAAAGTCACATGATAAGTTACAAACAATGTCACTTGTCTTCCTTTGGTTCTTTTTCTGGTGATTTTGCCTTTCTGGCAAGTGGCCAGTTTGGGGGGAGGAATTTGGTAGAGCTGTGCAGGGAGAAATGAACACTCATCGAGTCTGCCCATTTCTTTGAATCATCCCTAGTGAATGGCATCAAAGGGAATCAGAATGTGTGTGGGACAGGTTGTCTTGTCTTGAATCTTTTGATTCATTTACACAGAGCTTGACTCATTTACACAGAGCTCTCTAAAGAAGCTCCAAGCTTTGGAAAATGACTTTGCTGTCCATGAGATCCGAGTGCAAAATGTCTGTGCTCAAGGAAGAGACATCTTGAGTAAGGTGAGCTTCTCTAGGAACTCCAGGTCAAAAAAGTATTTTCATAAAGGGATTAGCCTGAATATAGAATCATGGGTAGTGCTAAAATCATACATGGAACTTTAATAACCTCTTCTCAGCTGTCTTTTGGTTATTGTTATCATTCTCAGCAAATAATTATCTATTTAATTGCTGTTTTCTGGAAGTGTTTTGTTCAAATTCTTATAGGTACACTTTTCAGATTAAAAAATCATTTATTGACACTAAATCTCATCCTATGAATAATATGGGATTTTAAAATATCTTATAAATGACTTGCTTTGGTCCTAGAGTATTGTAAGAATGTGAAGAAATTTCTTTGTAAGCCTCTAGAGATGAAGACCACAAGGAAACCTCTTTGTAATTTGAGAATCATTCTTTTTTTAAAAAATAAATGCTTGTTTTAACAAAGCCTCAGTGATCTAAATGCTATACAAGGAACCCTAACCAGAGATGACTCTACCTTTTATATCTTATGCCAACCAAGAAGATCACACTTATGTGGACAAACATGAGAAGATTGTCCAAACGCTGGGGTGGAAATAGTCATCTGAGGCATAGATGAATAATAGAATAATTTCACTAGACATAGAAGGGAGTAGCTATTTTTTTGGAATGAGAGAGATGAGAGCTTTTTAATAGTACTTAAAAATTTACATTTCTGGCTCTGGACCCTCCTTAGTGTATCTTTCTCTCTCCTCCTTTCAACCGTGGTGTCGCAGGAGGAAAGTCAGCACAAGGAGGAGATTTCAACTAAGATAGAGGCTCTGAATGACAAGATCGCTTCTCTGGCCAAGGCAATAGCTGCTTGGAAGTTACAACTGAAAGATGATTATGACTTTCAGCAGTTCAACTGGAAGGCTGACCTGGTTGAGGCATGGATAGGTATGACATGGGAGGGCCAGTGTCTTGGTCTTTGAGTTTGAGAAATGCTGGTAAATTCCATTTTTAGAATGGATCCTGGGGCTCTGTCGCTTACCATGGGAGGAAAAGACATCCCTTCATCATGCACTGTACCCCTGTCTGGACACAATTATAATTACACCCATGCGTGTGCAAACATGCTGAGGGGATGTCTAAGTACTGTAATTCCAGAAGACATCTTCTGGGGTAGAGAGCGGATTGGTGATTTTACATGTGTTATTCAGAAAGATTGGGCCATGATGGCAAAACATTCTAGGACATAAGCTGTGTGTTTGATTTACTTATAATTTACGTCCAATCTGAAGTTTTTCTTCGCTCTGTGAAGCACTCAGAAGTCCTCTTGGCTCCAGATCTGTTTCAGTCAGTTTTATCCTGCATAAATCTAGGAAGACAATTCATTGGTCCCCACTGCCCCTGTTTTCCAATGAATCACCGACTTTGTGAGTCAGGAGGCTCTCTTGCGTCCTCTAGTATATATTCCTTTTCTCCTTACCAAGCCTGATGCAAGACCAACTATCTTCTCCTTCTTATTAATTATCTTTGCTCTCCAGCTGAGAAAGAAACAAGCCTGAAGACCAATGGTAATGGTGAAGACCTCGCTGCCTTCCTCAAGCTCCTGGCAAAGCAGGTGAGAGCAGGGTTGCCTTGTTGATAGGCACCTGTGGGGTCTAATAAGTGATGTAAAAGAGTCTTAGAAAGGATGTGAACTGTAAGAAGGATTTAGTTTTGATTTGGAATATCATGTCATGCTCTAGTATTCCCTTAACATTAATTTTGCACCTAGTCTAAAATCCAATTTTAAAACATACACTCACTGGAATTTAACCATAATCCCAATCCCAAATGTTCACTGAAGTCTCTAAGTCTTATTTCCTTTTCCTTGGTCATCATTCTAAACTCTTACCGAGATCTTACCTTGTCCATGATGAAAGACTAGTGGAACCCAGGTGTGAAGGAGCCCTTGGAATCTGCGCTATGTTTCTGTTCACAGCTTCTCTGTGGGTCTTTCTCAGGACACACTGCATGCCAGTCTGCAGAGTTTCCAGCAAGAGAGACTTTCTGAGATAACTGACCTAAAGGACCAGCTGGTGGCTGCTGAGCACAGCCAGGCCAAAGCCATCGAGGAGCGTCATGCTGCCCTGCAGAGGCGCTGGGAACAGCTGCTGGAAGCCTGTGCAGCCCACAGGCAGAAATTGCTGGAGAAACAGCGGCTCCTACAGAAGGTAAAAAAAAAAAATGAACCACAATCAGCTCTCAATTATCTGTACCTCAGCCATGAAATCCAGAAATAGATACTAGAAACCGTGTTTAGCTGTAGACATTTGAGTGAGGACATTGCAAAGGATCAGGAAGACATTCTTAAGCATGAAATAATTCATTTTTTAGATTGATAGGAAGTGTTTGGTTTTTTTTTCTCTTTTGACTGATTTGTCAGTAATCCTGCTGACTGATGATGGAAGCCAGGCATATATAATGGAGAGAGGCAGGTGAGATGAGGGATAGATGGTCTTAGAGTTTGGAAGAACTAGTACTGGCATTAGGAGTCAAGGATGACCTTGTGTTGGTTTTTTTTTTTTTTTTTTCTAACCCAGTAAAGGGAACATTAGACAAGTATAACTGATGTTCTCATCTTTCCTCATTGGGAGAGCTTGTATATGAAACTTCACATCTCTGAACCTTGCTTTCTCCATTCATGAAATAGGGGAATATCACCACCATCTCTTGCTCTATCTTATTACTATTAAAAGATAATGGATCTGAAAATGGAATATAAACCACTATGTTCTATATGGATATAAGTTATTAAAAGGTTCTTTCTAGTGGTGGCTGCTATGATATTGATGATGAAAATATTAAAAATAAAGGAAGTCAGGATAGTCAGTGAAATTACTGAATACTTTTAAGACTATTGGAAGTGTCGTGCCTGGCAACAGGTTAAGGTAGGGAGTTAGGTGAACTAGGAAACACACAAATGAAAACCAGTCTGGACCCTTAATTAATTTCTACTCTACTGGAAGACATGGAACCTACAGAAAATGAACCTTAAGTGAAAAATTAGAGCAATTAATGGGCAACTTTATATGCACATATACACACACATTCTCCATAGGAAGATACTACACTTTCTGATTTTATTTTGCTTAACTTTCAAACTGCAAAGAATTTCACTTTATTTTCTGATTATGAAATCTTCAGAAACTATTCAGTCGATCCATAATATTATGAAAATAATATGAAGTGATTTATCAGTTTTCATGCCTTCCCTATTAGCTTCCTCTGTGCTGGTCTATTTGAGTGTATAGATCGCTGGTGTGAGTGCAGGGACGATGTAATGGTGTGCTGCCTTTGTAATCTCCCTTTCATTTGGGTCAGTTTTCTCCTCTGTAGCCCTTATGTTTGGTGAGGAAAGCCGATCTTCATATTTGTATAATGTAAATGTCTTTGAAAATAAAATCTGCTGACCCAAAATGTATGATGTGTTTTAAATCCAAACCAGTTTTTCACTACCTACTGTTTGGAGCCATCCATGCTGTTTCTCTCATTCAAACATTCAGAGCCATTCAGAGCATATGAATAACTCCGGGGAGTATCGCAGGGATAAGGGTACAGGTTAGAGGGGAAGAAATGGGTTTAAGCAGGAGCTTCAAGCATGAGATGAGCCCTGATCGAGGTTTAGAAGGAGGGTAGGAAGCGAACTCAGTATATACAAAGAGACATCAGAGAGGTGTGGTCTGCAGAAAATCACAGGAGAGATAGAAAAAAATGCCTGTCCTACAAATGATTTTTTTTTATTCAATCGTTTATCCATTCATTCATTTGAAACTTTTTCTTACATGTATAACATGTGCCAAGTAGACTTGGAGCGCAGACTACAGAACAAGAAGTCTTGAAATCGTATCATTGAAAACTACCCCTGCCGTGTTTAGAATCTTACAGCTAAAATAATCCTAGACGCCGTCCCACCTCCTCATTTGTAGGATGATGGGAGCCTTGACCAATGGTACAAAAAGAGAAAATGCTAGGATCACACCGTACCTTGAACTCACATGTGTATCCATCTCCATTTATTTTAGTTCTGCTTTCCTGGAGTGTTGACCCTGAAAATATTTGAAGACAGTCATTTTTTTAATCCTCAGTCTTTCTTTCTGCTGATAAGCTTTATCAAGAAAGATGGAGGTGCCTTTTTTTTCCCCCAAATCTATAGGTGGAGGATCTATTCATGGAATTTGCAAACAAGGCTTCAGCTTTCAACAACTGGTGCGAGAACGCCGAAGAGGACCTGTCGGAGCCTGTGCACTGTGTCTCCCTGATTGAGATTCGGCAGCTGCAGATGGACCATGAGGCCTTCTTGGACTCCTTGGCAAGGGCCCAAGCAGACTTCAACTATTTACTCGATCTAGACCAGCAGATTAAGGCCTTAAATGTGCCCTCCAGCCCCTATACCTGGTTAAGGATGGAGGTGCTAGAAAGGATCTGGAAGCGCCTATCTGATGTTGTCAAGGTAACTCGGGGCAGAGCAGAGATTTCCTTTGGCTATAGTGAGCATGATCATGTCATTTATTACCCAAGTTTGGGGGCTTTTCAGAAGTAAAGCATCTCTATTAATAATTATATTGCGACAGCAGTCATGAACCAGGACAATCTAAGAAAAATTTGAAAGTATTTTCATAATAGGTATACCCCCCAGCCCCATCGTTTAGACAGTCTGATGCTTCTGGATGTTGAGTGTGATTCAGGGACTCGAACACAAGCTCCAGGAGGTGGCTCTAAAAATGGATTATGAAAAGTTCATGAAGCTTGTACAAATCTTTACAGTCTGTATACTCCAAGGCATTCTCTATTTTATACACACCTCCAAAAGTGCCTTTTAATGTGTGTGTATTTAATTTCTATCTGTCTATAATAATGCTCATGGAAAATATTAAAAAGTTTACAAAGAAAAATTTCACTATAAAATCACCAGTTTTAGATAGCAACTCTTATTACCTTTTCCTTTAAAGCTACTTTTATGTTCATTTAAATGAAATTTCACCTGGAAAAATAATTGAGAAGAGGAACGGTTTGTCTTTATTGCTAGCTTGTTTGGTACGGGGCTTGGTAATACCTGCAAGTACTTAAGGCAGGTTGCATGAGCTTCCTTCACCTTTGGGAGATGAGGAGAGGTGGGCTGGAAGAAACATGAACACACAGGCAATACTTCTGGAAGATACGTTAGATTTGGGAGAGGGGAGATGTGCAGGTGACCTTAGGAACTAGTTGTTTTTCTGCAAAGAAAGATCTTCAGTGTGCACCCTACTATCTGTGATTTGGGATTTTAGGAAAGGGAGCAGGAGCTGCAAAAGGAAGAGGAAAGACAGGTCAAGAACTTTGAGATGTGCCAGGAATTTGAACAGAATGCCAGTGCCTTCCATGATTGGATCTTGGAGACCAGGTGTGCTGTGATGCCCCCAAACTCTGATTCCTAAGCCCCACAACCCCACATCCCTTTCACTATAGGGAAGAGATACATATCCGAGGGGAGCGGGGAGAACTCACGGTATTTGTGCTCTCCTGAAATCACCATATCCTGCCTGTGCCCTACATTTGGAATTGACTGTACTCTAAATCAATCATTGCAAATTGAAAAATGAGAATTTCATCCCATTGCCCATTCTGTATTCTCTCCTTGATACTCTCAGTTTCTTTTCCTCTAGTCCATAATTACAGCCCCCAAATAACAACCCCTTATGTTCGCATTCCCCTTTGTCCTTTACAAAGTAGTTCTATATCCATTACCTCACTTAACTTTCAAAGCAACCTTGAAAAGTGCACAGAGCTGATCTTATTACCTCTGTTTCCAGGCGTGGAAAGAAATTCAGTACATAAATTGAATTGCTCAAGGTCACATGTGTATTTATTGGCACAACCAGGGCAGAGTACTCTGTGAATACCTCACAGCAGACTATTATGTTTCCTGACTCCTAAAGCTGTGATGAGAATCAAGTGAGATAATGTATGCTAATTGCTTTTATTAAGTGCAAAATATTCTATACCTGAAAATCACATTGTCACATCTTCTGGGGCAAATGACCTGGAAAAGAAGAGACTTAGAGGGTGTAATAAATGAATAAATGGTTAAAGTTGGGAGACTATTCAGCAGGTCAGTCAAAATGATGGAGTTTTGAGAGTTACAGTGTTGGTTTAGACAATCCATGATCCATATTGTTCCTACAAACCCATTGACAAGGATAAATCAGACAATGAACAAAAGGAAACCTTGTATCATGGCTTAAAATAAAAGCCCATCTGGCAGAAGGTGGAGGACACACAGTTCATTGTCCTCTGCCTCTGGTGTTGGTCCCTCATCCACTGGCAGCAGGTGCCCAACACTGAGCTTATCACCCAACCCCTGAACTCTTCATCTTAAAGCAAAGAGCTGCACAGAAGACTCTGCGCTTCACGGTGTGGGGGTCACTTTGGGAACAGTGGGTGGAACAGGTTCATACTTTCTGGCTATAGAGAATTTAGAATGTATCATAAATCTAACAAAAGAAGATCATTGAAGTAATCCATCCTAACACGTGATTTCCCTTTTCTCTTCTGCTTCATGTGTCGGATGTCCATGTTCAGGGCTTATTTTCTGGATAGGTCAGTATTTTGTGTTGTCCTGTTTGTTTTGTTATACATTCTGGAAGATTTAGTTAAGGGGGACTTAGCACTGAGCATCTGTATCCCATTGCAATCTGATGGTGCCTAAATAAAATGTGGGGTAGGAGGGGAAGCAATGTGTGTATCATTCTGGCTCTCTGCCCGCTAGGCGGAGTCTTGCCTACATTAGGTTAAGGGTATATTTGAGGGGAGTATGGAAATCTTCTTGTAGGTGGAAAAGAACCGGGCAGCCTTACTTTCTTTCTCATCTGTCCAGCAAGGCTGCCAGTAAACAGAAGGGTTTGGTTTTGTGAAAATTGGATGTTGTGAAAATTCATTTCTGAAAGGCCGTATAACTTGGAAGAAGAACTTAGAAGTGTAGAGGCTTTGAGCTGGTCAGGCTTTGAGCTGGTCTGTGAGTGTAGAATATCGACCTCTGATACTATGAGTAATGTTTTCCTCTGGTTCTTAAGTAGATCTTTGCTGAAAGAAACAGAAACTCTGGAATCCCAACTGGAAGAAAATATAGTAAGTAATGTTTCCTCATTAGCTCTGAATATTGCCAGAATTACAAGGAATGCAAGAAAAGCCACCTCACAGAAACTCTGGTGATACATTTAGGTAAATTCTCTGGCCTGAAATTAAAAAACCTCAGGTTTTGGTGCCAGCCCTGGCAACAGTTTGCATTCTAACCATCGGCCACGACTTCATGGACATGGGTGATTGCTTAAATCTCAACTTCAATTTCTGTATCTTTACAATGGAATCAATAATATCTACATTATAGAGTTATTGTAATGATTAAGTCAGGGAACAAACGCAAAAGCTCCTGACGCACCACATGCAACATTGTCAGATTTCTGTTGTTTGATGCAGTAAGATAATAAAACTGAATTTAGATTGTCTCTTAACAATTGAGTGAAGCAGTGGGCTCAAACAAGTTTTCTTCACCTTATTTTCATTGTCGCCCCCCCCCCACCACCACCACCCAGGAGAAAAATTTAATTAATTCAATTTAATTTCTTCCAAGTGAGAGAACTGAACGCTAAAAAGATGTTGTCAGGTAGGATTGATTTTTGAAGGGCCATAAGCCGTTGTGGTATCTAATATGTTTTCACACCCACCTCCATCATCACAACCAATTCACTGCTCCCCTTTCTAAGGAAAAATACTCCCCCGTTGAAAAAGCACGGCCTAAATGCTGGCGTTCGGCGTACAGTGTGCCTGGGTGACAGAAGCTTCTTGTGGAAGTCTGTCCAACCCGATGAAGGAGACCAAAGAGGGAATGCTGGGAGATTTAAGTGGGCCTGAGAAACTCACCCACAATCAATAGTGTAGCTAATTCACGATGTAGATCACTGGGAGCTGATGATGCATGGATCCTCCCCATTTGCTGCATATAACTGCTAACCCTTAGATTCACATGTTGCAGGTTACCAGAGTGGCAGAGGCCGTATCACTTAACCTTCCCACCACTTCGTAAATGAGGAACACAGAGATGACACTTCTTCTTCCGCTCCTGTTTTCCTGAGTAGTTCATTTTTTATAGAGGGCAGGAAAATTCCTGAAAGTAATTGAAAAGGAGCAATTAAAGGAAATATGAACCCATCAGCTTCTCATCTTCTGTATCATCCCTAGGCTTGGCTCTGGGACTCTGGGTGACTGCCTCTCTTCTCTGTCCTTTTTCAGAGGAAGCAGGAGGAGATCGAGGCAAGGAAGCATCAGCTGACCACGATTGAGGAACTGAGGGACAACTTAGAAGAGGCTCTGGTCTTGGACATTAAATACAGCACCATTGAGCTAGCTCAGCAATGGGAACAGCTCTACCAGCTCGGAATGCAAATGCAACACAATCTGGAAGAACAGATCCAAGCCAAGTATTGAGAATCTGCAGCCAGGGCTGGGGAAAGGTGTGGGTGGTGTCAGGCGTTAGGAACGTGACTCCAAGGGCTAAAGTTTGGGGCACTGGATACAAGAGTTGCTTCAATGATAGAGTATCTCTCCATCTCCAGAACCAACATTCTCTCTCTTTACTGACCCTCAGAATGACTATTTCTCTTTATTTGGGAGTCTATTGTAAACTGAGAGACAGTGCTCCCATCCCTGAGTCTACTCATCTCCCATTTCTCAGTCTATTCATCATCTTATGTGATCTCTTCAGAAAGCATTCCCTTTTGTCAAATTCCCTCTGAGATGTCTAGAATGCAAGAAATATTCAATATAGAGCAGAAGAGAAGACTTCTTTTTTTCCTAAGTAAATTAATTACATCAAAAGTAGCCTTGGTAGCCATAGTTTTTGGCATCCTTAATTATCTAGATCAGAGATTGGCAAATTTTTTAATGTAAAGATCCTTGTGGTAAATATTGTAGACTTTGTGAGCCATGGAGCCTCTGGTTTCACTACCCAGCTCTGCTGTTGTGAAGAGAAAGCAGCTATTGATAATTTATAAATGAATGAGCACAGACATATCCCCCCAAATGTATTTATGGGCATGGAAATTTGAATTTCATGTAATTTTTAATATTTAAGGAAACATTCTTATTATTATTTTCAATCATCTAAAAATGTAAAAACCATTCTCAGTTTGTTGCTTATAAAAAAGTGAGTGATTGACTGGTTTTGGCCCATGGGCCACAGTTTGCCAACCCCTGATTTAGATGACTTGACTAGCATAATAGTCACTAAAATTTCTGCTTCAAGTGGCATATCTTCTGCTATTTCTCTGTTTTATTTCATTGGTTAATTTTTGTTTTTCCTTTCAGATACACCAGTGGTGTGAGTGAGGAGACACTAGAGGAGTTTAGAACAACCTTTGAGTGAGTATAACTTCATAATTGATCAGGTGTTTGTTTTCAAGACAATTCAGAAGGAATCTCCAAATAACCACATTTTTTCCCTCAATGTGGCTTAGTAGGATCTTAAATAAAGATCTAAATATGTTATTTAGCTTCAAGCTATGGCTTTTAGTAGGTCTATGAGATTCCTGAACCTTAAGAAATACATTTATTTCATATTCTACATTTTATGCTTTTCCCTCCAATCGTTAGGTTAAAAAAAAAGGTGCAGAAACACAGGCCACCTCCCCACTCTGTCCTCTGATAATGTTATGACATGTTACTAAAGCCCCAGCTGATACAACAAAAGCTATTCTCTTCCTTTTTAATCTGATTCCTATCGAACTTGGGAAAATGTTGTTTTCTCTTTAGGCACTTTGATGAGAATCTGACAGGTCGCTTGAGCCACAAAGATTTCCGGTCCTGCCTGAGAGGGCTCAATTACTTCTTGCCCATGGTGGAGGAGGGTGAACCTGAGCCCCAGTTTGAGAAATTTCTGGATGCCGTTGATCCTTGGAGGTAGGAGGAAGACCAAGAGCCAGACCACAGCAGGGAATGGGGCTTGGGTGGCGGCGACAAGCACAGGAAGTAAAATGATGCATAGAACATGAAATTAACTCATCTGGAGAGTGGGAAGATACAGACTACCGCAAATGAATCGGGCAGCTTCTGGTGCCCTTTTAGGATTAGCTCAGAAGTCCATGGCACTAACTCCAACTCAGGCACCAGCTCTGCCTTTTGTTCAATTCCTGTTTTATTTTGACCTGTGAATTTCAGCTGGTTCTGAGAATGGAACTTGAGAGAAGAACTCCTTCCCTTGTGGGAGGTCCTAAGGAGACGTGGATCATTCGGAGGCCAGCTCCCCGGATGGGGCCGCTGTGCGCCTGTGAGGCTGCAGCAGTCATAGAGGGACTAGGTTACTATAAGGCACTAATCTTCTCTAGTACCAGGGACCAAAGACGACCAGAAACAGAGGTCTTCAGTTCGGTTTGAAGAGCTTGAGATACCTAGAGACTGCGGCTAGTGGGAAATTCCCAAATCCTACGCAGAGAGTCAGGCTGGATGACCCGTGTGGAAACAGAAACTGGAACTTAAGAAACCTTTTATTTGGCTGTGAGGGCATGAGGAGGAGGGCCAAAGAGAGCTCACAGCCCGTAGGCTCAGAGAGCTGAGACAGAAGAGCACTTGGAGAACCCAGCTTCCCTCTGTCTCTGAGATACTGAGTAGGGTGGGAAAGAAGCCTGCCTTCCTCTTTGTCTCAAGAGGACACAGTTCCTGATCTATTTCTCCTACAGGAAGGGCTATGTCTTCTGGAAGGACTACAGAGACTTCCTGATCAACAAGGAGTCAGAGAACATCAAGTCCAGGGATGAAATAGAGGATGCTTTCCAAGCCCTGGCAGAGGACAAGGCCTATATCACCGAAGAGGACATGGAGCAGGTCAGATCCCCGTTGCCTCCAACCTCATTATGCTCTCATCGCAATCTAGATTTTGCTCATCTCAGGCCTGGCTGCCTCCTGCAGGCAACTATCCTCCCCGCCACCATTTTTTGTGTCCCTCAGATGTTGTCATGCACTAGATATCATTTGTTTTGGTCGCTACCTCATGTTGTCTGGACCCAGCGCTAAAATCCGCAGTCAATCTCTGATGACTATCAGTGTTAACCCCACACATGCTACTTGGGTTTTAAGGCCATTATTTTATCCTGTTTATTTAATAAACCAAATTTAGGGGATGGGATAAATTGTGCAGTCAGTGTAAGAGGGGACTCTTCAGTAAGAACTGAGTTGAAGAGATGAGTCGGTCTTATACATTAGAAATGGTAGATTTAGAAAAAAATTTTATTGAAGTATAGTTGATTCACAATGCTGTGTTAGTTTCTAGTGTACAGCAAAGCGATTCAATTATACATACATATAGATATTCTTTTCTTTTCCATTACAGTTTATTACAGGGTATTGAATATGGTTCCCTGTGCTATATAGTAGGATCTTGTTGTTTATCTATTTTATGTATGGCAGTTTGTATCTGCTAATCCTCTCCCCCTCCCTGCAAAAAGACATTATTATAGATTCATGAGAAAAACACATGATAGGACCAGGGCTGTCTTCTTCTTCCAGAGTCTCTCCACTTCCTGGGTTTAGGGCATATTGGAAGCCCCTGTTGGAGCCAGCTATCTTGAATCCCTATTACTACATCTTTTTACTGCATCTTTTTTTTTTTTTTTTCATGTTTCAGGCCCTAACCCCAGAACAAGTGTCATTCTGTACCTCACATATGCAGCAGTATGTGGACCCACAGGGCCAAAGCTACCCTGATGGCTACGATTATATTGGCTTCACCAATTCTTATTTTGGCAACTGATAAGCAGCTTTTCTTGGGTCGTAGAGAATCTTGGTGTTGTGGGAAGTACCGGGGGATGAAGGAGACAGGCAAGTATGGAGGGTGGGAAGACAGTCTTGTGTGTGTGTGTGTGTGAGTGTGTGTGTGTGTGTGTGTGTGTGTGTGTGTGTTGCATTTATTGCAGGACCTGAAAAAATTGCAAGCTTGGGAGATAAAGGCATTAACAGAGTTGGAGAAGATGGGTTTACTTTGTATGTAACTCATCACTGCTGAGGAGTGTTAAGCAAGGTCTTGATTTTTATTTGTTGGGTTCTACACATCTTTATTATTTTGTTTTGTTCTGATTGTAGAATAAAGTATTTCCTTTTTTAAAAACGAATTTTTGACATTCTTCTTTTTTAATAGGGCAATGTGAAGTCAAATGTTACTGACTCAATTGGGTTTCTATATTTCTGAGAAATATACCGTCATCTAAATACAGGCAGCTAAATATACTGTAAATACAAGCCATGGTAGACTACACATATACGATCCAAGATAATTTACAAACAGTGTTCCCTGAGCTTGGAATGTATTTAAATTCTTACATTTAAAAATGAAGATATTTGATATTTTGGGAAACCCCAGTATTTTCTTCTGTAAAATGAAACCACACAGAGAAGCCCAGCATAACACCCATTTTCTTCTTAATCTGTCCATTCTTCACCCATTCCCATTAGAGTGCGTGCCACCATGCACTAGGTAACAAATATGGTAGGTTGAAGTGATACTGCCTAGAAACTCCAAATAATAGATGGTTATATTGTGTATTTCTTGTATGGCAGGATCTAAAAACTTTATCTTAGTCATCACAAAAACAGGCACTATTAAATAGACACTACTAAAATTCCATTTTGCAATTGAGAAAATAGAGGCACAGAAGTGTTGAGGAACTTCCTCTAGTTCACACATCTAAAACATGGCAAAGCTAGGCTTTAAACCCAGCAAGTGTGACTCCAGAGCGTCTCGGCTCTTTAAAGGACATTGAGTCGGGCTTATGCGGTCATGTTGACATCAGAGGGACCCCTGGTTTGTTATGGGTATATGTGTGTAGGTACCTGGGAGGAGGATTTGTTCTTTTTAAACACACAGTCACATTCTTAACCAAGGGAGGAGATTTGAATCACCGAGGGAGACTTTGTAAATGATTTCTGCCTGCCCCTACCCCAGACCAACTGTGTCAAGGTCTATAGAGATGGCTCCCAGGAACATATTCTGAAAGATCCCCGTGTGATTTTTATACCAGTTCAGACTTAAGATTACTATGTTTGGAAGGTAGCTAGAACTTTGAGTATTGCTTATCTAGAAGAACTGCATGAATTTTGGAATTGAATTTGCTCAAAAAGCCTCAGTGCAATGAGGGGATTACCTTCAGACTTAGTGAAAAGGATCCTAGAGTAAATAGCTTTTCTCCCATAATTCTAGTCCTTTCTGTAATCTGACTAACTTCTACTTCTCTACAACCCAGTCTTTTCTCTTGTACTTGCTTTCTTCCCTCCAAATTTGATTTCCACCAAATTCTAACTAAAGGATGTGTTTCTTCCCTGAGAACATGGAATAATATTGATTCCTATCTGAAAAAATATCCCCCCCAATATAAGTTCTTCCCTCTCTCTTAAGTCTTGTTCCACTTCTAATTCATTGATGAATGACATGAATGCTACATTTTCAAGATTTCTCATGTTTGCAATTTCCTTCAGTTTCCAATGCCTCTATCCATGTTCAGGTCTCTTTGCCTTTCTTTAGGATAATGACAATGGATTCCTTATCGTTCTCCTTGTCTCTGTCTTCTTCCTGCTGAGATTTAGCATCCTCTTTGTTACTGGGTCAATCTTCTTAAATCACTTCCTGGATTTGACTCCACTCTCTGCTCAAAGGTTTACCGTGTCCTATCTTTCACTGCCAAAAGCATCAAGTCTGAAGTAAGGTATTCACCATGCTGTCCACAAAGAAGTCTTAATGCAAGTTAGCTTCCCTCATCATCTGTGAGACATTTTCAGTCCCTCTGGACAACTCACCAAACTCTGTAATAGGCCTATGTTCTCTTGCCACTGAGAATTTAGTTATTCTGTTCTGTCTTCTTAGAATATACTTACTTTCCTTCTGCTTACTGCATTCAAAATTCACCCATTCTTTAGGAACAAGTTCAAGTACTACCTTAGCCATGAAGCCTCCTCTGAATGTCCATGGAGAATGACATCTCCCTAAACAAGAGCCAAGGTCTCTTTGCATAACACATTCTCAATAGTAGCAGCTGACATTTATTGGAAGGTCATTATGATCCACGTATTGCACTAAATTCTTTACATGCATGACCCTGTTTAGTCAACAGTGCAAAACTGTGAAGTTACAACCATTTCACAGATGAGGACTTTGAAGCTGAGAAAGGTTAAATAAATTACCCAGAGTCACACTGTAAGTGGCAAAAACGTGTATTCAAACTCCTACCTGAAGGCTGTGAGAATACATTCCACCTTCACGGATCCCTAAGAATTCCTGGTACCACACATGACATACTGTAGGTGGGAAGTGAAATAGGCAGGATAGAGTGTCCCCACCACAGAACCCGAAGAATGGTGTCCATGCTAGAGAGTGACCCAAGTGCTGAGGTCCTGGGCGCCCAAGATGAGGGGGCCGTTGGAGAGCAATGCCAATTGTCAAGGAAAATAGGAAACAAACATCTCTTCTGAGATAGAATCCACCCAACTGGGAGAGCCAATTAAAAAGAAGAGGGAGAAGTGAAAATGAGCCAGAGACAAAGAAGACAACAGCATCAAAAGATGAAAGATACTCAGTGGGAGGAAGAACAGAACAACTGACCTTTCCATTTAGCAAAGCACTCCAACTGATTTGCCAACCTGATAGTCACTGAGCTTCAGATCTTGGAAGAACATTTTTGGTGAGATAGCCTAATTATGTAATGATTTTAGAAATGTCCACAGTATTCCTGGCAGGGCCCCAGCCAGCCCTGCTTTGAACTTGGGCACTCCAAGCTCCTCTCATCTTCTTCAGCTCAGTTAGAAAATTCTTAATGAATTGGGTTTCAGGCACTAGGGGTGTGGCCTGTGTGAGGCTGAAGGTGAAAATTCAGATTCTGAGCTCAGTGTGAGTTCAGCACAGTGAACAGAGCAGGAAGCTCTGCCTGCGCGCTCCAGAGCAGCCCTGGGAGGAACGCAAAGACAGGATGAGGCGCTCGCAGGGAACAGGGGATGGGGCAGCTGTGGCCTAAGACCCTGAAGATCGGGCCGGTTGACCTTGGCTTCTGCTGTGTCTAGCCTATGTAGAGGAGACTGTCCCATTAGGGCAGTTTTCACCCTTTACCCAGCAGTTGCCCTCGGAAAGCATTTCTCAGGGCTGTCTGCACAGCCCGATTTCTTAGGCTATAAATGATGGGATTAAGGAGAGGTGTCACCACAGTGTCGGTGACAGCAATAAGCTGGTCCCGCTCAAGAGAGTAACTGGCTTTGGGCCTCAAGTTCATGGAAGAGGCACAGCCATAGTGAACGACGACCGCCGCGAGGCGTGAGGCGCAGGTGGGGAAGGCCTTCTTCTGCCCCTCAGTGGAGGGGATCCTCAGAATTGCTGCCAGGATGCAGGTGTAGGAGACAATGATGAAGGAGAAGGAGACCACGAGGACCAGCAGGCTGAGGATGAGGACCCCCAGCTCACTCAGGCCTATATCTCCACAGGCCAGGCTCAGCACTGGCGGCGTGTCACAAAAAAAGTGCTGGATCTCATGGGAGCTGCAGAATGGGAGGCGGAAAATGACCAGGGTCATTCCCAGCCCAAAGAGGTACCCACTCAAAAAGGAGGTGCCAACCAGCTGGGCACAGAGGGTAGGAACCATGCGGCTGGCATAGCGCAGTGGGGTGCAGATGGCCACATACCTGTCAAAACCCATGACAGCCAGGAGGAAGCAGTTGGTACAGGCCCACGAAGCAGAGAAGAACATTTGAACAGCACAGCCCATGAAGGAGATGTCCTGCCCACCTCTGACCAGGCTGGAGAGCATCCTAGGGATGATGCCCAAGGTATAGCAGGTCTCAGAGAAAGATAAGAAAGAAAGGAAGAGGTACATGGGGGTGTGCAGATGGCTGTCCAACCTGATGAGTACAATAATGAAGACATTGCTGGTCAGGGTGACAAGATACAGGGAGAGGAACAATGCAAAGAGCAGGAGTTGCAATTCCCCAAAGCGAGAGAAGCCGGTAAAGACAAAGCCTCTCCAGGAGGTTGCATTGGTCTGCCCCATTCTGAGTGGTACCCCTGATGGGTTCGATTCCTTCTCCCTTGCCTGCGGACGCCTAGCTTCTTTAGAAGGCAGGATGATGCGGGTTCTTGTTTCTTTGTACCTGTTGTAACTCAAAAAGAAAGCTCTGATTTAGGAAGCAACAAACTTCAGAAAAATACTTACTACCTTAGACATACAGACGTATGGATCCATTCTCACATGCGTTATGTGCATTCACAAATACAAAGATACACAATATGCACGTATGTGCACACACATACATTACTATACATATGCAGGCACAGATGTATATACACACCACATGCAAAGCACTCACTCATAATTATGCACATTTTACATGTTCAAAAGTATGCCCATTAACAACCAAATCCACAAATATATCAGGCATGCAGGTACATTATAAATGCATATATATATTTAGATAGCACACACATATGTAGATATGTACACCGCATATATTTATATCAACATCATACATACACTGCCGCACAATACACATGTGGACACATACACAGTACCTGTCAAAACTTGACGTTGGGTGCCTTGATGGATATTATTTTATAGATCAAGCAACAGAACCAAGAGGGTGAAGTGACTTTCTTGAAGTCACAAAAAGCCAAGGCAAGAGAAAAAGTGCTTTGAGTTCTAATCTAACGTTTTACCCAAACAAGGATGACTCTTTTTAGACATTGTGGGACACTCACTAACATGAATAGGAATAAGAAATGGTTTGCGCAACAATAGCCCTTGTGTCTGTAACATCCTTCCCACGGCCCTTTTTCATGTGAGTCTATGCAGAACACTGAAGGAAGAATCAGGGCTCAGGGCAAGTTGCATATCCCTCAGCCCAAAGATCAGCTGTCAGGCTCCACTGTCTTTTGGAGGTTAGCCAAGGGAGGATTCTCCACTCACCTGAAAAGGCTCACAGTGGGCAAGCCCTGCCTTTCAGCAGCTGTGTACTAGACTGACCCACAGCAGGCCTGCCTGTAGGAGATAGGACCTGAGATGCATCTCAGAAACTCCTATTCTGAGCAAAGACTGACGTTCCAAGTGGTATCAGGGAAACACCCCTACCCCTGTCCCCAGGTGGTGAATCATATCTGTTTTCACCCTAACAGCTCCTCTCTCTGAAGGTTCCCCAGTCCCAGTGGGCGCTGTTTCAGGAAGCGATCTACTTGTGCTTGTCATTAACTAGAAATACTCTTCTGGGAATAGCAGACAAGGAAATGTGAAGAAAGGGATGCTAGGATGTGACTCAAACAATAATTTATATATCTATTTTGTGCTAAATTTTGTATCATTTTCACATGTTAAATCTATTTTAAAATTTACAAGGACTTAGTAAGAAAGTGTTAATAGTTGCATTTTATGGAAAAAGAAAACGAACCTGACAGACTTTAAGCGATCAGTCCAAGATCACAAAACTTAAAGTTCATACTTTTAAATTTACTGTAAGTGGTGCAGAAAGAAAACAGGTATTAATCTTCTCTCACTGTCATCTCAAGAGCTTGAGATGATCACTCCTGATGCTCTTCTAGTTTTGAAGTTATATACACACTCGCACTCACGTACCGAGAATACTCCAAACTCCCCTAGTTCTATTTCTTCTTGTGTCCTCAACTGTCTATCCCACTTCCTTCAGACACATTTTTAAAGGTAACTTTACCTTATTTGCATCTTCTTTTTCTTTCTTTCCACAACACTGCAACATCTGCACCCAGATTTCCAATCTATCACTCAGATCATTCTGAAACCTGAAAATGTCCAGAAAGTCTACCCAGATTAGTCGTTTTATCTAACCTTTCACTCTCAACATGCATTTTTCTCTAGTATGCTAATGCTGTGAATATTGGCCCCTCCAATATACATTGTCACCCATTCACTGATTCAACAGAAACAATAATGATAAGCGTTAACATATATTCCATGCCAGGCTTTTTACTAACCTCATTATATGAGTTTAACACTCTCAGTATTTAAATTAATAATTTAATTAATTACTAATTACTAAATTAACTAATTACTAATGCCCTCATTTTTTCACATTAAAAAACTGAGACATGGAAAAATTAAATAATTTACTGAATATAAGTCTGCCTTTTGGTAACCCAGTGGCAAGTAGACTCAAGAAACCATTCTCTTAACTACCATATAATCCCTGGTACTCTTCATTGATTAGAAGGATCCAAAAGAGTAGTAAGTTGAGGAAACTAGGATAAAACTACTGACTTTAAAGCAATTTCCACTGCACTAAATTTTATTTGTTGGTCTAAAGATTATAGCATGCATCTTTAACTCACCATAATCTACGTAAATTTAATAATGAATTACCTCCAGTAAAATATAGAAAATTTGCAATAGCATACTTCCATTTACTTAAATCCCAACACATTGTTATAATTTTAAAATAGGCATATGCTTCTGTTTATAATCCTTTATATTTAACCGTACATTTTCCACTTTCAGTTTTTTTCCTTCTTTTCTGTGTAACTAAGGTATCATGGGTTTCACTTTTCCTCATTCTGAAGTACTCTTATACTGCGTGTTTGCTAGCAACAAATTATTTACATTCTCATCTGAAAAGGTCTTCATTTTGTCTTTATTCATGAAATGTAGTTTTGCTGGATTATAAAAAATTCTTGATCAACAGGGTCTTTTTTTTTTTGATGTTTCCATATGCCATTTAATGTATCTGTCCCCCCTAATTTCTGATGAAAATGTTACAATTAGCTGCCTCATCATTTTGCACTAAGTAATGTGTCAGAATTTCTCTTGCTGTTTCAATATTTGCTCTTTACCTTCAGCTATCAGCAATGTGATTATGAGGTACCTCTGTGTGCTTTTTGTGTCTTTCTTACTTGTGGTTTGTTGAACATTTTTAGTTTGTAAGTTATCGTCTTCTATCAAATTCAGGAAGTTTTTAACTATCATTTTTTCAAATATATTCTTCCTCTTTATCTTTTTGTTTCCTTCTGACATTCCAATGGCACATATCTTAGACCACGTGATACTGTCTCAAAAATCTCAAAGAATTTGTTCATTTCATCTTTATTTTTTCCTCTTCAGGTCAAATAATTTCTACTGATTTATTTTCGAATTCAATGATCCTTTATTATATAAACCCCAAAACACTGTTAAGCCTATTTCATGAATTTTTCATTGCAACTGTTATGTCTTTAAATCTTAGATTTCCAGTTATTTCCTTTTTATAACTTCCCTTTTCCCACTAATGTTTTCCATCAATTCACAATTTAATACAATACTTCTCTTTCATTTTTTGAATATACTTACAGTAATGGATGTAAATACTACTGCAAAATCCAAATTGTGGGTTCACTTGGAGTTAAATACACAACCTACTGTCAGCTGAGGGAGGCTGAAGTGTGATTCTAGGAGGTGAGCAGCCCAACCGAACAAATGCACGAGGAGCTGCCACGCAGCAAAACAGACTTCGCCCGGAGCGAACATGGAGTTTACGGCACTTTGTTCTATTTCCACAAGGTGGGGCGTGCGCCCTGCTTTTTATCTAGTTTCTGCCAGTACAGTGAATTTCTTGTTCGCGAGGCTTACAGAGTATCTCTAGCGCATGCATACTTCTATTTCCTTTGTTCTAAATCTTATATAATTGACACGTGTGTACAATCATTATTTACTGCATACTACAGACATGCTGTAATCATGGCCTTGGGTCCCAAGGCCTTAACTCATCTCAAGATCATTGACACCTACCAATACTGAATCATAAGAAATGAAAAAAATATGAATAGACAAACATGTAGAGACTTAATCAGTAATCAAAAATCTCTCCACAAAGAAAAACCAAGGACCAGATGGTTTCACAAGTGAATTCTACCAAAATTTAAAGAGGAATTGATGCCAATCCTTGTCAAAGTCTCCTGGAACATTGAAAAGGAGGGAACACTCCCAAGCTCATTTATGAGACCAGCATTACCTTGATACCAAGTCAGATAAAGACACTACAAGAAAGAAAACCACAGGCCAATATCCCTGATTATTTTGGAAGCAAAAATCCTCAATAAAGTATTATAAAAATTTTTTTTCAAAGAATCACATACCATGATCAAGTGGAGTTTATTCCTGAGATGTAAGAATAACTTAACATATGCAAATCAATAAATATGATACATCATATTAATGAAATGAAAGATAAAAATAATATGATAATCTGAATAGATACAGAAAACTATTTGATAAAATTCAACAATAAATTTGGTTAGAAAATATGTACTTCAACATAATGAAGGCCATATATGATAAGCCAACAGTTAACATCATACTCAATGATGAAAGACTGAAAGCTTCTGCTCTAAGATTAGGAATAAAACAAAGGTGCCCACTCTCATCACTCCTTTTCAGCACAGAACAGGAGTTCTAGCCAGAGCAATCAGGCAAGAAAAAGATATAAAAGGTATAAGAATTGGAAAGAAAGAAATAGACTGGAACCCCACCACTCACAAAAATGAACTCTAAATGAACTAAAGACTTAACTTTAAGAACTGAAACCGTAAAACTTCTAGAAGAGAACATGAGGAAAAGTTCCTTCACAATGTGCCTGACGATGATTTTTTTGGATATGACACCAAAAAAACAAGCAACAAATTGAAAAACAAACAAGTGTGATGACATCAAACTAAAAACTTCTACATAGTAAATAAAAGAGCAAAATAATTAAAAGGCAACTGAAAAACTGGGAGATAATATTTGCAGATCATACATTTGCTAAGGGCTTAATATCCAAAATATATAAGGAACTTACAGAACTCAGCAGCAAAAATAACCAAATAATCTGATATTAAGATGGCCAAGGAATCTGAATAGACATTTTTCCAAAGAAGAGAACAGGTATATGAAAAGAAAATATTTGCAAACCTTATATCTGATAAGGAATTAATATCCAAAATATATAATAGACTTATAGCAAAAGCAAAACAAAATAAAAAGAAGAATCCAATTTTTTAAATGGGCAAAAAAGACTTGACATTTTTCCAAAGAAGACACAAATGGCCAACAAATATGAAAGGATGATCAGCATCACTAATCAACAGGGAAATACAAATCAAAACCACAGTGAGATGTTACCTCACACCTCTCAGGACAGCTGTTCATCAAAAGTGAACAAATACACTACAGAGCCACAGTAATCATGGTCCTGGCACAAAAACAGTCATATGGACAGCAAGTGACTGAGAGTATCTTATCTCTGAATATTTTTAGTAACAGAACCTTCTGGAATTTTAGCAGGGCATACAGATGGCTAATTACAGTAGTTACTATATTTCTTTAGCTTCCTCTGCATCCAAGTTTGGCAAAATAACTAAGTTCTTATCAATGAGATGTAAGCTTAAATGATGGGTGAAACCTCTATGTTCATCTTTTAAGAACGTCTCTCTTTTCTGATTTTCAGACAGTTGGGAATGCAAGACCAGGTATTTTGGACACAGCAAAGGAAGCTTTATCTTGAGCATGGCAGAATGAGTTCACCCACTTGTGGCTTATATAACCTTATGAAGCTAAGCCACCGTTCCAGCCCTGCCAATCCTGTATCACTTATCACAGTACTGTTATCTGAGAGAGAAATAAAGTCTGTCTAATTTAAATACTTTCATTTTTTAATTCAGTGGCCTTTCTGAAAATGATAGCCCAGGGTACAGCTTCTCAGACGGCTCTGTGGAAATGTTCCCAGGAGGTCAGGGAGGAGCCAAGATACATAGGAGTTTCCACAGAAAAAAAACATATAGTCAAACATCAAAAGATTACAGCCAATCACAAAAATTCCAGACATCTCAAGTTAATGATTTTAGTGCCTTTCTATCTGTGGGAAGATGCAAGAGTCTGGGATCATTGAAATTATTCCTTTCGTATTCTTCTTAACTATCTAGGGCCAGTATCCTGTTTTTCTACTTTTTGAATTCTCTGTCAGCGAGCACCATTGGGGAAGGGGGGTTCAGTGGCTGATGCCTTGATGGTTTGAAGGTGGGCAACATTCCTTGTTTATTGGAATGGAAAGCAACATTCTTTGTCTACTGAAATGGCAGGCAACAGTTTTTGTCCACACCAGGAAGGAACTCGGTTACTAGAGGGGAAGAGCCTGTTTATTATGGTGTGAGGGAAAGTAAACCGAATGAGCATTAGGGATGCAAGTCACTCCCCTCTCCGCAAAAACAAAATTTATGAAGTAGCAGGAAGGCTTGTCTGGCAGAATGTGAACTATACAAGTTTTATATCCCCAGAGATCCCCAGAAGAGTTTTACAAGTCACAGGTTACACAAAGCCCTGTTACTAATGAGAGCAAATTCCAAGGTTGAATGAGAAAGTTCTCTCGCTCCCTCTGATGAAAGAACAGAGAAATCCCTGAGGGTCTCCTAACTAGAAGGAAACCTCTAGAGCTGAGGAACTTTGAACTCTGACGGTTATCAGACAGCATCTCTAAAGGGGTAGAAGGAAAGACTCTAAACCACTACAATTATTGAGTGTTAAAGACTGATCATAGCACCTATGGCCTGGCCTCGCATCTCATGTCAAAAACTCTAGAGCCATAGAAAGCTGAAGTGCACTAAATCAGAACCTTTTAACCTCACTTTCCACCTGAGGAAATTTAGACCCAGAAAGTACAGGGAGTTTCCCAAGGTCACTGAACTAGCAGTGATAAAGTTAATCCAGTCTCTTTGGCCAGTGATTTTCATACTAAGCTGATCTTTGTCTTTTTTGAGTGAAGAGCAAAGCAAACTGCCAACGATGTGAAGACTATCTTGGAAGAATATACCTGTAGCACTGAATTGGCCGTGGAGCCCTGACACACAAGGTAGGAGATTATTCTTGACGGCTTGACTCTTTTCTTTGTGATTAATGACCACTCCATTTTCTCCAATCTACCGTTGCTCTTTGAGTATGGAAATGGTGTGTATTTCTTCTCTCAGTGGATCTACATCTCAAATTAAATTTGATACAAGTTGATTTAGCAACAACTTTAGAGAGAACTGAGGGTAGGGTGAGGTACCTTCAGTCCTTCCACACACATACACATTCAGAACATACAGAAAATAGAAGGAGATTCTGACGTTCATATTCTACTGCTGACAATTCACCAAGTAGGTATTTAGCACACAACAAGGTGAGAACTAGATAAGGAAGGACCTACCGTGGGATTTGTATTACTGATTCTTTGCATTTTAAAAATGCTTCTCCCATCCAAGTACTAACCAGGCCCGACCCTGCTTAGCTTCTGAGATCAGAAAATTTAACTAAGGCTTTGAAAACAATCTTTCTGGGCTGTCTTTGACGGAACATGGCCTGTTGAGTGAAATCAGGCTATTCTGCAGATAGTGTCCTGGAATGAGCTTGGGTTTTGCACCAAGCAGACCAGCTACTAAAACAACTTCTTATTTTGCTAATATATTCTTTTTTTCTCTTTGGGGAACTTAATCTTTTAGTTCCACAATCCATATAATTGCCTTTCCCATAGAGTTACTGTAGATAATGGAAATTTAAGAACCCTAGTGTGTAAATAACTCTTCTGATGGAAGGAATTTTTCAAATTGGCTTAGGGATAAACAGAGGGGCATATTGGAACCTAGCATTCTCTTACAGGGAGAGAAAGTCTTTGAAACAGTCCAGAAAGCTTCAGAAAGCTCTATATAGAGGGAAAAGAAAAAAAAAAAAATCTGCAAGTGTGAAACTGGACACCCAGGAGATTCACACTGAGTTTGGATACTAGGAGGCTTACCGAAAGGCCTCATGAGGAATACCAGTGGTCATTTAGACACTGTCCCTTGTAGCATATCCTTAAGCAAGGAGACAGAAGAATATTCTAGTCTTCTTTTGGAGATAGTTACTCACAGATAAGAAGGTATGGATACAGTGAGAGAAGGAAACAGGAATGAGAAAGGGTTCATAGAAAAAATTAGGTCATAAGATTTGTGTTCGATTCTAAGAAAGACTAAAGGTCTTGTTAGGTCTAAGAAGACAAAAGGATGAAAAGGACCTTAAAGTTGGAGTCAATAGGGCTGTGAATTATTTCTGGAACCATTTATAATTTAGACCTTTTACCTACTGCTTTTTCTGATAGTCTGTGACCAGCAAGAATCTGCCCCAAGAATGCTTAATCTTAGCCTGAATTAAATCTAAGGAATAGTAAAAAGTCTGTTCATCCGTCTGCCCCAGATCACATGCTGTACACTGCTGAATAATAAAGTAAAACAAAAATCGCTTATAGATTTAGCACTTTTTTGATAATTAACCTATCCATCCAACAATTACTATTCATCATTTCTTCTTTTTTTTTTATTGAAGTATAGTCAGGTTTTATAATTTCTTAAAATGCTCCATATTATCACCCTGAGGACTATAGACATATATGACTCATAGTCTCGTTCATCAAGGGAAAAACATTGATAAATGAAAAGAATGTAAGATTAAAGTAGTCAAAACAGTTTGATTCGAGTTTCAAATATGACACTCAAAGATATAATTATCTTATTTCTAAAATAAGTAAAATAGTCACTACTGTCCTACACTTTTCATTGTTGTCCTGTGGACTTCACTTTTATGCTGTGAATAAACATTTGAAAGAATTTGGCAAAATGTAGGCTCTATAAATGAATTATTAAATATATTGATATGTGGCTAAGACTTAGATTTTAGGTAAGTCTTAGCTCAGTGAAATACACAATGAGGGAAAGTTTTAAATATAAGGAAAATCAACATATTGTGGAAGTCAGAGGAGGATGAGATTAAATCATATGTAGAATTATCGAAGAATACATACAGTCACAAGCATTTATCTTTTATATGTGCTGAGCGTGGCACTGAAGAAATGGGCAAAATTTCAGATGTCACCTCATGTGTACTTGCATACAACGTCTGCTTTTTAACACTATCCACAAATGCTAATTAATCACGATTTCTCCTAAGGGTCCTAACTTCCCTCCCTCTCTTCAGAGTTGAGGGAAGGGAGCATGTTCTCTACTTTCCTTTAATATTTCAAGACCTGATTGTCTTCTCCAAGAAGAGACAATGACTTTGAGCTTCCTTTATACTTGTAAGCCATTGTTCAAATATGGTCCCCAATTCCTATGGAGTCAGTCACCTATTGAGCTCTACTCATTAGATATTTACAGATAATATTATAAGTGGAAGTTACTATGTCAGGCCATGATTCTGTCTATTAACTAACTACATGGTAGTTTTTTTTTTTCAGGGTGCAGAATCAGATTCAAATCTAAATCATCTTCTATACTTGAATTTCTTCATCTGGACATGAATTAAAGTATTTTCTGTTCTCTCTGTATTACCAGCCCATAAATTCCTTTAAATAATAGGACAGAAAAAAGCTATAATTAGTAACCAGTAACTGGTTGTTCAATAAACAAGACATAAATGAAAAATTCGGGGACACATAACCAACATACACATGGTGTTTTGCCAAACTAAATAAATAATTCATTGGTGATTGTAACTTTGATCATTTGTATTATTTACACCTAAATCACAGAGAAAAATGGAGAATTTACTATTTATTTGTTGTTTCTTTTGGATTTTAGATGTTCAAACAATGAAGATCAACCAGACAATCCTGAAGGAATTCACTCTTGTTGGCTTTTCTGTTTACCCACAGGTACAGACGTTCCTCTTTGTGGTTTTCTTTGGCCTCTACCTTCTCACCCTCACAGGTAACCTAGCCATCATGGGTCTAACTTGGGTAGACAGATCCCTCCACACCCCCATGTACCTCTTCCTTAGTGCACTCTCTTTCTCTGAGACCTGCTACACATTGTCCATTATCCCCAGGATGCTGACAGATCTCCTGGCCAAGAACAGAAGCATTTCAGTCATAGGATGTAGCTTGCAGATGTGTTTCTTCTTGGCACTTGGTGCCACTAATTGTGTCATACTCACTGTGATGGGATATGACCGCTTCCTGGCCATCTGCAACCCCCTCAGGTATCCATTGCTTATGACCAGCATGGTATGTGGACAACTGGTGGCCTCTGCTTGGGCTGTAGGATTTTTCATATCTGTAATAGAGACCGCACTGATATTCAGGGGCTCTTTCTGCAGCCCCAACCTGGTCAAACACTTCTTCTGTCATATGCGGGCAGTTGTGAGGCTGTCCTGTCTACACAGTGACCTCACAGAATTCACTGTTACACTGATCTCAGTGTCAGGCCTGATGGGCACCTTCCTGCTCATCGTCCTCACTTACGTCTTCATTCTTTCCACTGTCTTGAGGATCCCTTCAGCTGAGGGCAAGCAGAAGGCATTTTCTACCTGTGCCTCCCACCTCACGGTGGTCATCGTCCACTTCGGCTTTGCATCTATTGTTTATCTGAAGCCAGAAGCATCGGGGGGAGATGACACACTCATAGCAGTCCCTTACACTGTCATTACTCCTTTCCTCAGCCCTCTCATATTCAGCCTCAGGAATAAGGACATGAAGGGTGCTTTTAGAAAGGTACTTGGAAAGACAAGTTCCTTGGATAAAACATCTTGAATTATTAGTGCATGATTGAATATCCCCAATGTCAGGCATCTACACTGTGACATCTGGAGAAGACTGTATCAGTTTCTTTTTTTCCAGAGTTTGACATATGTAAATCAAGTGACTGACTCTTGGACCTAAGGCTTGACAAGCATTTGCTTAGCTTGTAAAGGAAGTTATCCAACTGCTTCTACTTCTGTTATCTTCCCCTGCATGTTCTAGGCTTCTGCCCATCAACCTCTGGGTGTTTTGCACCTTTGATAAAGTGGGAAAAGAAAGACTGTGGAAGGAAAAAGTAACACCTGTGACCACTACAGTAAGATGTTTAAAATATCTAGAGGGGTTGAAGAATTTTTCTAGGTAATTTTGTGAGGCACTGGGTTGTGGCACCAAGAAGATAAACCATTTGGGGTAGGAGATACACTATGTAGAAATCACCAACTGTCTATTTGTATGTTTCTGGATTGAATGTATCTATATATATAGATCTATATATAGATAGATGGATGTTGTTGTTGACTCTAATGCTATACCGACTATTAAAGACTTTTCATAACACTGTATATGATGGTGTCTTTTCAATGACTGTCAGATGCTCGCTTCTGAATACACAGGATATTCTGGAATACTGAATCAAATAAGTAAACAGGACAGTAGAGACTACATATTCTATGACTGAGGGAATCTGAGGATGAGGGCTGTTAATAACTTCCATTTTCTTTATCATGAAGGCATTAAACACCTAATTTTTTTAAGAAGTCACAGTATTGAGTGGTTTGAGAATAGAAAGTGTTTTGGAATAATTTTGGCAAACTTAACAATGCATAAAGAAGAAAACTGGATAAATATAGCATCAAATCTTTATGTTGCCATGAAGAAAATAAGATGTACTGTGGAAGTTATATATCACAAGCAGCAAGTGATCTTTCTGAGAATTTCAACATACAAGCCTAGGGACCTTTCTGAATCTTTTTCTAGTTTTGCTGTTAATATGTCCTCTTATGAAGGACATTACTGTACTGGGGTTTGGTTATATAAAATACATTAAAAGTTTTCTGCCCATTTTTTAATCGGGTTGTTTGCTTTTTTGATGTTGAGTTGTATGAGCCATTTCTATATTTTGATATCAATCCCTTATCAGTTATCTCATTTGCAAATATTTTCTCCCATTCATTAGGTTCTCTTTTCATTTGGTCAGTGGTTTCCATCGATGTGCAAAAGTTTTTAAGTTTAATTAGGGCCCATTTGTTAATTTTTGCTTTTATATCTTTTGCTTAAGGAGACAGATCCTAGGAAATATTGCTGTAATTTATGTGTATTCTGCCTATGTTTTCTCCAAGGAGTTTAATGGTTTCCAGTCTTACATTTAGGTCTTTAATCCATTTTGAGTTTATTTTTTATACGGTGTCAGACACTGTTCTAATTTCGTTCTTTTACATATAGCTGTCCAGTTCTCCAAAGAGGTCATAACAGATGGGCAACAGGCACATGAAAGGATGCTCAATGACTAATCATCATGGAAATGCAAATCAAAGCCACAGTGAGATGTCACCTCACACCTATCAGAATGGCTATCATCAAAAAGAACACAAACATTGTTGTCCAAGTTGTTTCCCCTGCCTAGGTAAAATGTCATTTTTTTCCCTCAGCGATTTCAAGATTTTTCTCTGTCTTCCATTTTCAGAATTTTGACTGTTTGTGCATTGGTGTGGATTTCCTTGGGTTTTTCCTGTTCAGTGTTGAGTCAGCAAAGACAGGAGCTCATTACCAGCCGTTAGGGATCCTAGCTCGCGACTCACCCTTCTCTGACATCGTCCTAGAAAAGACGTTAGGGTACCTTGCTGCAGCCTCATAAGGGTGGGAGTCCAAGCTCCACACTTGGCCCTTTTAAGTAAAAGTGCCCGTGGGTTCAGAGTACTCGCTACAGTGTTTGGCTCTAGTAAAGTGGTAATTCTCCAACGGTAGTTCTTCTGCTGCCCTGATAGGCTGCCCCTTTCTGGTCCTTTGATGAGAGGGAATAGGGCTTTTGGTTCTTGCTTGGTTTTTGTCGGGAGAGGGTCTGTGCTGATTTCAGAGACTTCTTCTGTGTGTTTTATGCACAATGCTCAGTTTTCAGTTGCGCTAAGTGAGAGGAATAGAGAAAGATTTCTACTTTGTCTTCTGAAAGCAGACGTCCATTTTTGTCAGATTGATTTTATCACAGAGAATTTCACAAACAGAATGAGTGAAATCTGTAACTGAAAACTTTTCAAAATTAGAGATATATAAGGATTGATATACAGGTAGCTAAAGCATGCTATAGGCTAAGAGGATTTTAATAAAAAATCTACTGAACAAGGTGATTAAAATCCATAGTATTTTTCTTTCCCCTCAACTTCTGAATATATGAAGTTGTTAAAAACTGTTTATAAGTAATAGATAAGCAATCATAACTGACAATTATTTGATAATAACTGGAAAATCCTATCATGATTAACTTTTTAAAAACTGAAAAGTTTGATATTGATAGGCAATGATTTTTTTTGCAAGTCCAGTAAATTTCACATCATTTTGTTTGTTTTTTGTTTTTGTTTTTCTGGTTGCTGTTGTTTTTGTTGTTTTTGTTTGTTTGTTTTTGATGGAGGTACTGGGGATTGAATCGAGTACCTCGCACATGCTAAGCATATGCTCTACCACTGAACTATTCCCACCGGCCTCACATCATTTTTTTTTGGAAAAAGCATTAAAAGAAAGTAATAAGATTACTCTCCAACAACTTATTAAAAGTGACATTTAATGATAGACCATTAGATTACTAATGAAATACACTTAGAAGGAATTCAAATAAATGAGTTGCATTTATTTTTAAAAATTGGAATAAAAATGATCAAGATCAATCTTGTATGAACAAAAGGAAACATTGTTCATCAATATATTAAGTAATTTTTTAAAGCATCACTTTCACTAAGGATAATTTTACATCAAAATTTTAACTTTTTCATTTATTCAGATTTTCTCTTTTAACAATTTTGCAAAAATATATTAAAAAATTAAAGTATAAATATTTTTGCAGAGAAGTTTGATAAGATGGTCACTTGAAAAGTTATAAATAAATAAATACATGTACATATATCATCAAAGTTCATAGAGAAAATAAAAGATATATTTTAAATGACAGATATAAGACAGCAAATTTCTGTTGCATTTAAATTCCATTAAGTACATTTTTTAAAAATGAGCTACCGGACTATGTTAAAATATCAATATATGCAATGTATGGAAATATTGGGCAGCTCCTAATATAAAGGGCATTTCCCAAACAGATCTTAAATGACTTGAGACAGTCAGAAAAGGAGACTAGCTTGGCATTTTTATGATGATTAGAGAGTAAACACAGAGTGAGATTTCTCATGCAGAAGCTTTCATGGTTGGACTGGACTTTTTTTTTATCAGGTTGCCCAGAAGTGTGGCAGAAGGGAAAGAGGAAGGAATGTAAAAGTTTATAAACTGTCAGAAAATCAAAATATTTTTAAAAAATTCTGCTAATATGACACTGTCTTGATTAATGTAGCTAAATAGTCGGTGTTAATATTGTACAGAGTGATTACTTTCACTTTCTTTTTCTTTTTCAAGATTATTGTAGATATTCAGGGGCTTGTGATTTTCCATATAAATTATAAAATAATCTTGCCTTTCTCTACAAAAACAAACAAAATCTTTCTGGAACTTTGAAAGGCATTGCATTAAACCTGTATATCAAATAAAGTTGGGGATCAATTTTGTTCTTTTTCTAGTTTCTTGAGTTGGAATTTAGATCATTTATTAGATATGTTATGATAAGAAATTGAATATAGTACCCTGTGCCGTACAGGAGGTCCTTGTGTTTATGTATTTTATATATAGTAATGTGTGTCTGTTAATCCCCAAATCCTCATTTATCCCTCCTTGCCCTTCACATTGTATTTTTAAATTGTACTTCCCAGTTACTTAAAATGTTTAGCATCTATCAAGGTGCTTATTACCCAACCATATATATTTTTAAGTGTTTTAAACATTTAATGTCATTGTAACTATCTGTGTATCTATACCACTTTTGAAATATATTTATTTAATGAGTTTTATACAGTCATTACTTTATTGGACTTATTGGACTTCAGCAAGGTATTTTAACCCACCATGAACTAGAATACCATTGCTTCTTATGAGTTCTCCCATAGTGCAGTCTTTAAACACTGTAAGCCCTTAGACCATACTCAGGGAAGGAGCCAGTGATTACAGGGCAAGTATTTATAATGAGTGGAAGAGTAAACTCAATTGGATTAGTGATGTGATTCACTCCCCTCCCTGCCAAAAGAAAACTCATGAAATAGCAGGAAGCTTTGATTATGGACAGAATATGAACTGCAAGTTTTAAATCTCCAGAGATTTTCATAGAGCTTTACAAGTTATTGCTACACAAAGCCCTGTAACTAATGAGAGCAAATTACAAAGTTGAGCGAGAAAGTTCTCTTGCTCCCTCTGATGAAAAAGGAGAGAAATCCCAGAGGGTCTCCTAACCAGAACCAAACCCTGATGATAATCAGACCATGTCTCTAAAGTAGTAGAAAGTCTCCAAACCATTGCAATTTACTTAATGTTGGGAACTTAGCACATACGACCTAGCCTTACAATTCAGATCAAAAACTCTAGAGCCACAGAAATCTGAGGTGCACAAAATCAGAACCTCCTTCCTTACTTCTCAGCTAGGGGAACTTGGACCTAGAAGGAACACGGACTTTCCCAAGGTTACTAAACTAGCAGTGAGAAGGTTAAGAATTCAGATACTTCGACAAGTGATTTTCATATGAAATCGATCTTTGTCTGTTTTGAGTGAAGAACAAAGCATGCTTTCAACAATGTGAAGACTACCTTGGAAGAATATAACTGTAACATTGAATTGGCATTGAAGCCGCGATAAAATTCTCAAGGTAGGAAATTATTCTTGATGGCTTGAGTCTCTTTTCTTCATGATTAATGTCGCTACATTTTCTCCAAATTACCATTTCTCTTTGACCGTGGAAAGGGTGTGTGTTTCTTTTGTCAATGGATCCATATCTCAAATTAAATTGGAGACTAATTGACATAGAGACAACTTTGGAGACAGCTGAGACCAGGGTGGGGTATAGTACCCTCATCCCCGCCCGCTACAAACAAACACACATTCAGAATATGCTGGAAGCAGAAGGAGATTCTGACATTCATATTCTACTGCTAATGATTTAGGGAGGAAATGGCTCTTTAGCTTGAACCTGAATTGAAAATTGTATAGCTGATTCTTTGAATTTCAAAATGCTTCTGAATTTAGCTATGACTTTGAAAACAACCTTTCTGGGTTGCCTTGCTCTGTAAGTAGTATATTAGAAAGAGCTTGCATTTTTTCATCCAGGATGCTAGGTATTGTCTGCATATATGCAAACATATAGTTAATATATATTATATATATGTACATAATATACATTAGAGATAATATATAAATAATATAATAAATATAAATATTGTCTATATTCATATGTAATAAATACAAATATGTAAAATGCACATATTTTCCTACTTTGGGGTACTTAGTTAATTCTTTAGTGTCATAATCCATATGATCACACTCTTACAGATTTACTATGAGGAGTCACGAGAATTCAGGAACCTTAGTGTGTAAATTGCTCTACTGATGGAATTTTTCGCAAGGGCTTAGGGATAAACACAGGGGCATATTGGGATCTAGTCTTTTGAAGCAGTCCAGAATGCTTCAGAAAGTTGTTTATAGGTGAAAGTGAAACAATAATCTGCAAGTGTGGATTTAAATACCAAGGAGACTCATGCTAAATTTGGATATTGGGAGGCTGACCTACAAGACCTTATTGATGAACCCCGAGAATCAGTTCGACACTGTCCTATGTAATATATGGTTAGGAAAGAAGTCAGAGGAATACTTTATTCTCTTTGGGAGATAATTACTCACAGATAAGAAGGTGTGGATAAAGTGAGAGTTGGAAACAGAAAAGGAGAAAGAGTTGATAAGAAAGATTAGGTCACATAATCCATGTGTAAACATGAAAGAATAAAGGACTTGTCAGGTCTAAGAGGACAAAAGAATCAAAGGGAACTATAGAGGAGGCTCCATAGGTTGTGAATTATTTCTGGAACCATTTGTAATTTAGACCATTTTTCTACTGCCTCTTCTGACTCTCAGGGACCAACTAGATTCTACCCTGAGAATGCTTAATCTTAGCCTGAACCAAATATAACAGACAGTGAAAAGCCTGTTCATTACCATGCCCCAAATCACATTCTACACATTGCTGAGTAACAAAGTAGAATAGAACTTTGCATAGATTCAGGCACTTAAAAAAAAATCACCTATTCACTCAATGATTACTGTAAATTATTATCTTCCTAAAATGCGCTATATTTTCACCCTGAGAAATACAGACATATATGACTTACAGTCACTTTCCTCAAGGAGACAACATGGATAAATGAAAAGAATATATTCTAATACATTCTAATATATTCTTTTAGATTTCAGATGTTCCAACAATGAAAATCAACCAGACAATCCTGAAGGAATTCATTCTTGTGGGCTTTTCTGTTTACCCACATCTACAGACATTCCTCTTTGTGGTTTTCTTTGGCCTCTACCTTCTCACCCTCACAGGTAACCTAGCCATCATGGGTCTAACTTGGGTAGACAGATCCCTCCACACCCCCATGTACCTCTTCCTGAGCGCACTCTCTTTCTCTGAGACCTGCTACACATTGACCATTATCCCCAGGATGCTGACAGATCTCCTGGCCAAGAACAGAAGCATTTCAGTCATAGGATGTAGCTTGCAGATGTGTTTCTTCTTGGCACTTGGTGCCACTAATTGTTTCCTTCTCACTATGATGGGATATGACCGCTTCCTGGCCATCTGCAACCCCCTCAGGTATCCATTGCTTATGACCAACATGGTATGTGGACAACTGGTGGCCTCTGCTTGGGCTGTGGGTTTCTTTATCTCTGTGACAGAGACTGCACTGATATTCAGGGGCTCTTTCTGCAGCCCCAACCTGGTCAAACACTTCTTCTGTCATATGCGGGCAGTTGTGAGGCTGTCCTGTCTAGACAGTGACCTCACAGAATTCATTGTAATGGCGATCTCAGTGTCAGGCCTGATGGGCACCTTCCTGTTCATCGTCCTCACTTACGTCTTCATTCTTTCCACCGTCTTGAGGATCCCTTCAGCTGAGGGCAAGCAGAAGGCATTTTCTACCTGTGCCTCCCACCTCACGGTGGTCATCGTCCACTTTGGCTTTGCATCTATTGTTTATCTGAAGCCAGAAGCATCGGGGGGAGATGACACACTCATAGCAGTCCCTTATACTGTCATTACTCCTTTCCTCAGCCCTCTCATATTCAGCCTCAGGAATAAGGACATGAAGGGTGCTTTTAGAAAGGTACTTGGAAAGACAATTTTGTTGAATAAATAATCTTGGATTATTGCTGCATGATTGAACATCTCCAAAAATCAGAGAGGAATTTACCCTGTGGTATCTGGAGAATCCTGCACCGTTTGTCTTTTCCCAGCGATTGGCATATGGGGATCAAGTGACTGAGTCTTTGACCTACGTAAGGTATTAGTAAGTAAGGTTAAAAGTAAGTAAGTAAGCATGTTAAACATGCTGTCCATCTCTTCTAATTCTACTTCTTCTGCTTCCACTACTGTCCAACTCTATCTACTCTTACTAGTACTGTCAGTTTTAAAACTACATCTGCTTCTGTATCAGCCCCTGCAAATATTAGGCTTCTAGCAATAAATCTCTGGGTTTCCTGCACCTTTGATTAAGTAGGATAAGAAAGATTGTGGAAGCAAAACCACCTGTGACCACTATACCATGAAATGTTGTAAAACATCTAGAGAGGTGAAGGTTGAAAAATTTACTGGAAAACGTTGTGAGGCACTGGGTTGTGCCTCCCAGGAGATAAGACATTTCAATAGGAGGTTCACTATGTAGTAATGATACACACAACTGTTTATTTGTGCATATTTGAACTGATATCTGTATTTGTTAAGTCTCATGAAATAGTGATTTAAAAATTTTTTAATAACACTACTCATGATGGTGTTCTTCAATGACAGTCAGATGCTAGTTTCTGAATATATAGGATATTTTAGAAAATTGATTCAAATAAGGAAAGAGGCCAGTAGAGCTTACATGTTCCATGACTTGAGGAAATCTGTGAATGAGGGCCGAATATAACCTCTGTTTTCTTTAAGATGAAGGCACTAAACAGTTTTAAAAAGTCCCCCAGGATGGAGTGGTTTGAAAATAAAAGTTGTTTTGGAATAATTTTGGCAGCTATACAACATGCAATCAAGGAAACCAGATAAGCATAGCATTAAATCTCTATGTTACTCAGAAGAAAATAAGAGATACTGTGGAGGTTGTATATCACAGATACACCGCAAGTCATCTTACTGAAAGTTCCCACATACAAGCCTAGGGACTTTCCTGAATCCTTTTCTCAGTTCTGCTGCCAACATGTTTTCCCACGAAGGACACAACTACAGTACTGAGGGTTGGTATATACAAAATACATGAAGAGGGTTGGAATAATTTCTGAACTCCATAATTTATGGGGATGTTATAAAATGAGTAAGTTAATGGTTGAAAATTAATATGTACTTACCCTGATTAAAGTTACCTCTGACCATGACTCTATTTTCTTCTCTGGGACCATTTTGGTGGCACATGTACAGGCAAAATCTCTACCCACCACATCTGTGGTCACTGCCTTAGTGACAAGCGTGTTTCTTCCACTTTTGTTCCACCCTGAGAACTGGCCATTCAATCCAGGGAAGCCATAAGATCCTGGACATAAATATTAACAATTTACTCACTCTTGTGAGGGTAGAAGATGTGAATTCTAGACTCAAGTTCCTCAACTTGAATTTGGACCAATAAACTTGCATATATCTGATAGGATGGTTGAGGCAAGGACTGCTTGTTGCCTACTTAATGTCCACCGTTAAACTAGAAATAAGTACTGGGAGTAAATGAAAGCTGGAAATATCCAAGTGTTCAGAAGTCAAGAAACATGCTTCTAAATAAACAATGTGTCAATAAGATACCTCGTGGATTTAAAAGACAATCATTTGAACTGGAGGAAACGAAAACACTATAGGTCAAAGCTTGTGGATACAGCTTTTCAGTGTTTGGATGGAAGTATATAGCTTTGAAAACATATTTGAGAAGTTCATCAGTTACAAATTTATAAAATAATCATTCATCACAAGAATTTAGTAAAGGAATAACTAAACACAAAAAGATTGTGAAAAAAATAAAAAAGGTACGAGCAGAAATTAAATAATAGTGTGCAATAGAGTAATTCAAAAAAGTCAAAGGCTGGAATATTGAAAATATTAATAAATAATGTTATTCTTTGATAAGATTGATGAAGAAATAAAGACCCAAAACACAAACATCTTGGGAATGGAAATCTGAAAGTTTCTGAGGCCATTCAGACATTAAAGACGAGAGAATCCTGTAAATGACTTCATGAACATAAATTTGAGAATTTAAACAAAGTGGGAAAATTCCTATAAAACATATACCAAAACTGACATAAAGGAGAAACAGTTATTTAATTCTCAAGAAATTTAATTTAAATTAATATACTTCACATTAAAAAACATCTGGATCCTTTAGCTTCACATTTAGATTCTGCCAAACTTTTAAAGTGGGAATTATTTCAAAGCTGCACAAAATATTCCAGGGAATAGAAAAAAGTAAACATTCCCCAACTCATTTTTTTTTCAGTTGGAATAAACTAAATCTTGAAATCTCTCTCAGGAACATAAAGGTAAAACTCTCAAGTAACATATTACCAAGCCAAATATATATACTAAGGTTTGATTTAGTTCATAAACTCACATTGACACATTTGAAATCATTCAGTGTAATTTACGTCATTAACAGAAGAGGAAATATTAATGATGTGATTTATTAATCAACGAAGAAAAATATTTTGATAAAATTTAGCATCCATTTAAATAATAAATAAAGCATTTACAGTATAACAGGAATGAAAAAGAAGTTTCTTAAACTAATGAAGGTTATCAAACTTCTTTATGGTGAAACATTTAAATCTTCCCAGGTTGAATCAGGAACAAGACAAGAAAACCTTCTGTCATCAATTCTATTCCATATTCTTCTAGGCAGTATAGTAAGAAGAGAAAAAAAGAAAAAGACATAGAGATTATAAAGAAAGACAAATGGCATTTTTCATCAGTTATATAATATAGTGGGTTACAAAATATAAAATTCATATAAATTATTAGATTTAATAATCAATATATTGCTGGATACATGAACATAAACAAATGCAGGACATTAAATTAGCAAAAATGAATACAATTAAAAATATGTATAGAGAGAGAAGTTTCAAAAATATCAGAACCTAGGAATAAAATTAATAAAAGACATGCAAAGCCTCTACAGTGAAAAACTCTAAAGCAGCACTAAACTATATTTTAAAGAACTATGTAAATGATGAGATATGTAATTTCAGGGTTAGAAGACTCTGTTGTACAGATGTCCATTCTTCCCATACAAATACGTATTTCAAAGAAATCTCAATGGAAATTCCAGTATTTTCTTTTTCGTATGTGAAAATTATGAAGTAATATAAAATTTATATGGTTTTACAATTGCCAAGACATTCCTGAAGAACAACTTAACATGATTTGTTTTACCAAATATCAAGACTCATAATGCAACTGCAGGACAGTATTGGCCGAGGTGACAAACACAGCAGGAGAGTAGAAGAGAGAGCCCCAAGTTCCCATGCACACATGGGCACTTGCTTTGAACAAAGAAATAAAAGAAACCGATTAATTTAAAGTCTAGGCTGGTGATCACTTTTGGAGGCTGGGAGCTGATACACACTGATATGTGAAGGGATACCTGGCTGGGAAAGCTCTTTTCTTTCTTTTTTTTTTTTTTTTTTTAATTTTGAGTAGTAATTATGGAGGTGTTTGCCTCACAAAAGTATTCACTAAGCTATGCATTTGTTTGGCTGATTTTCTCTATCTGTATTTTATTCTATAACATAAAGATTAAACAAGGAAATCCACAGAGTGGAAGAAGATATATGCCACATCTGTCATTGGCAAAAAGCTCTTCCATAGTACAAATAAAATCTCTTCCAAACATACAAATAAAAAGATAGATAATCTAACCAATAGTAAAAATGTTCAGGAGATACGAACAGATCCTTCACAAAAGAAAATATCCAAAAATCCAATAAATATGTGAAAAGGTGCTTAGTTTCATTAGTAAGCAGGATACTGAGCATTAAAACCCCAGTTAGATACCACAACACGTCCACTTAGATGGTTGGACACCTCTCTTCCGTGGAAACTTCTCTGACCTCCCTGGTCCAGTTCCTCTATCTTGCCTGTTCAATGTTTGGGTCCTCAGCACACTACAGTGTAAATTCACTTTTTATAAACACTGTCTTCTCTCCTCCACCAGAATACAAATCCCTGAGAGAATCTACTATTCCTCATACTTTTCTGTGTCCTCTCATAGTACAATCTTTAAGCCCTTCTTAAATACCCAGCGTTGACTGAAAACAAACAAACAAACAAAAAGCAGAACTGAAGAGCTGAGAATTATCTTTTATTTGGTGGCCTTTCCTAGGAACATAGCCGGGGATACAGCGTCTCACTCAGATAGCTCTGAGATACTGTTCTGAAGTGGGAAGGGAGGAGCCACGATTTATAGGAGCTTTTGCTAGGAAAAAAAAAAGTAGTCAAACATAAAAGAATACTGCTAATCACAAAAAACCCCAAACATCACAAATTGGTGATTTTAGTGCCTTTCTATCTGTGGGAAGATGCAAGAGTCTGGGGTCACTGAAAATATTCTTTTGGTATTCATCTTAGCTGTCTAGGGCTAGGGTCCTGTGTTTCTCCGTTTTGAATTCCCTTTCCGTGCACACCACTGGGGAGATGGGGATCAATGGCTGATGCCTTTATGGTTTGAAGGTGGGCAACATTCCTTGTTTATTGGAATGGCTGACAATATTCTTTATTTACTGAAAAGGCAGGCAACAGTTTTTGTCTATACCAGGAAGGCTGTTGGGGAGCAGAGGGAAAGAGCCTGTCTATGGTGTGTGGAAAAGTGAATCAAAAGGGCATTAGGGATGCAATTCACTCCCTTTTCTGCCAAAATAAAACTTATGAAGTAGCTTGAAGCCTTGTTTGTGGGCAAAATATGACCTCTGCAAGTTTTAAATCTCCAGAGATCCCCAGATGATTTTTATGAGTCACATGTTACACAAAGCTCTGTAACTAATGAGAGCAAATTCCAAAGTTGAGTGAGAAAGTTCTCTTCCTCCTCTGATGAAAGAAGAGAGAAATCCCTGAGGGTCTCCTAGCCAGAACCAAACCTCTAGAGCTGAGGAACTTCAAGCCCTGACAATAATCAGACAGCATCTCTAACACGGTAGAAGGGAAGACTCTAAGCCACTGTAATTTAGTAAGTGTTGGGACTGATCATGGCACACACGGTCTAGTCTCACAACTCAGGTCAAAAAAATTTTAGAGCCATAGAAATCTGAACTGCACAAAAATCTTTCCTCACTTCCCAGCTGCGGAAACTTGGACCTAGAAGGAACAGGGGTTTTCCCAAGGTTACTAAACTAGCAGTGATAAAATTAAGAATCCACACACTTTGACAAGTGATTCTCGTGTTAAGTCGCTCATTACCTCTTTTGAGTGAAGAAGAAGCCTGCGTCCAACAATGTGAAGACTATCTTGAAAGAGCAGAACTGTAACATTGAATTGACGTTGGAGCCTTGATAAAATTCTCAAGGTAGGAAACCATTCTTGATGGTCTGACCCTCCTTTCTTCGTGACTAATTGTCACTACAACTTTCTCCAAATTATCATTTCTCTTTGTGGAAAGGGTGTGTATTTCTTTTGTCAGTGGATCCATATCGCACATTAAATTGGAGACTAATTGATGTAGAGACAACTTTGGAGACAGCTGAGAGTAGGGTGGGGCATAGTACCCTCATCCCCTCTACACACACACACACACACACACACATTCAGAATGTGTCAGAAGACTGGGGAGAGCCTGATACTCATAACTAGTACTGATGATTCAAAAGTAGGTATTTAGTATACAATTGGGTAAGAACTAGATAAGGAAGGACCTGCCTTGGAATTTGTATTAACTGATAGTTTGAATTTTAAAAAATGCTTCTGAATTTAACTATGGCTTTGAAAACAACCTTTCTGGGCTGCCTTGGAGGGGATATGGCCTATTGTGTGAAATTGGGCTGTTCTGCAGGTAATATGTTAGAAAGGGCCGAGATTTTTGCACCAGGAACCAGCTACTAAAACAAGTTCTTATTTTGCCAATACATTTTTTTTTTTTTACTTTGGAGAACTTAGTTAACTTTTTAGTTACAAAATCCATATAATTGACTTTCTTATAGAGTTACTGTGACAAATCATGAGAATTTAAGAACCTTAAGTGTATAAATTGCTCTACTGTTGGCAGGAGTTTTTCACAATGGCTCAGGGATAAACAGAGGGACATGTTCTCTACCTTCATATTTCAGGTCCTAACCATCTTCCCCAAGAAGACACAATGACATTGGGCTTCTCTTATAATTGTGAACCATAGTCCATATATAGTCCCCAAATTCCTAGGAAGTCAACTGTCAACTTTCATTAGATATTTACAGACAATGTTATACGTAGAAGTTGCTGTGTCAAACCATTACTCTGTTAATTAACTACTTGGTAGTTTTTTTCAGGGTTCAGGAGTGTATCCAAATCTAAATCATAAAATTCATCTGAATTTCCTTCATCTGGATACAAATTGAGTGTTTTCTGTCTTTTGTATTACAGACAGTAAATTCCTTTACAAAACAGGCCAGAAAAAGCCATAGTGAGTAATCAGTACTTGGTTACAGAAACAAATGAACAGTGCACTAGAAAAAATGTCATCTCTGACACCTGGTGTTTTGCCAAATTAACTTAAATGAAGAATCAATTGGTAATTATAAATTTGATGATTTGCCTTATTCACATCAAAATTGCAAAGATAATAGAAAGTTGAATCTTCATTTGCTATTTCTTTTAGATTTCAAATATTCCAACAATGAAGATCAACCAGACAATCCTGAAGGAATTCACTCTTGTTGGCTTTTCTGTTTACCCACATGTACAGACATTCCTCTTTGTGGTTTTCTTTGGCCTCTACCTTCTCACCCTCACAGGTAACCTGGCCATCATGGGTCTAACTTGGGTAGACAGATCCCTCCACACCCCCATGTACCTCTTCCTTAGTGCACTCTCTTTCTCTGAGACCTGCTACACACTCACCATTATCCCCAGGATGCTGACAGATCTCCTGGCCAAGAACAGAAGCATTTCAATCATAGGTTGTGGCTTGCAGATGTATTTCTTCTTGGCACTTGGTGGCACTCATACAATCATTCTCACTGTGATGGGATATGACCGCTTCCTGGCCATCTGCAACCCCCTCAGGTATCCATTGCTTATGACCAACATGGTATGTGGACAACTGGTGGCCTCTGCTTGGGCTGTGGGTTTCTTTATCTCTGTGACAGAGACTGCACTGATATTCAGGGGCTCTTTCTGCAGCCCCAACCTGGTCAAACACTTCTGTCATATGCGGGCAGTTGTGAGGCTGTCCTGTCTACACAGTGACCTCACAGAATTCACTGTTACACTGATCTCAGTGTCAGGCCTGATGGGCACCTTCCTGCTCATCATCCTCACTTACGTCTTCATTCTTTCCACTGTCTTGAGGATCCCTTCAGCTGAGGGCGAGCAGTAGGCATTTTCTACCTGTGCCTCCCACCTCACGGTGGTCATCGTCCACTTTGGCTTTGCATCTATTGTTTATCTGAAGCCAGAAGCATCGGGGGGAGATGACACACTCATAGCAGTCCCTTACACTGTCATTACTCCTTTCCTCAGCCCTCTCATATTCAGCCTCAGGAATAAGGACATGAAGGGTGCTTTTAGAAAGGTACTTGGAAAGACAATTTTGTTGAATAAATAATCTTGGATTGTTGCTGCATGATTGAACATCTCCAAAAATCAGAGAGGCATTTACCCTGTGGTATCTGGAGAATTCAGCACTATTTGTCTTTTCCCAGCGGTTGGCATATGGGGATCAGCTGACCGAGTCTTGGCCCTAAGCCCTGACAGATATTTACTTAGCGTGTTAAAGAAATTGTGTGCCTACTTCTACTGCTATTTGTCCCTGAAGATTTTAGTCTTCTACCAGTCAGCTTCTGGGTTCTGCACTTTTGATGAAGTGGGAAAAGAAAAATTATGGGAGGAAAAACACCGCCTATGACCACTATACTAAGAAATATTCAAAAATACCTGTTGAGGTAAAAATTGAAGAATTTTTCTAGTTAGTATTGTGAGGTACTGTGCTGTGCCCACCAGGAGATGAGTCATTTCCAAGAGGAAATAAACTATGTAGAAATCATCAACTGTCTGTCTGTTTATATCTCGATTGATATTTACATTTGTTAAGGTCCATGCCATGCTGATTATTAATGTTTTTTAATAGCATCGTACATGATGGTGTCCTTCCAGTGCCTGTCACATGCTTGCTTCTGAATGCTCAGGATATTTTGGAACATTGAATAAATAAGTAAATAGGACAGTAGAGCTTACATGTTCCATGCCTGGGGGAATCTTTGGATGAAGGCTGACTATAACCTCTGTTTTCTTTAAGACGAAGGCATTAAATAGCTAACATTTAACAAAATCCCACAGTATTGAGTGGCTTGAAAATAAAAGATGTTTTGGAATAATTTTGGCAACCATACAATGTGTGATCAAGGAAACTAGATGAGCATGTCAAATCTCTATGTTACCCAGAAGAATTATGAGGTTATTTAAATTCTATATAGCTTTACAATTACTAAGACATTTTTGAAGAACAATTTAACATGGTTTGTCTTACCAAATATCAAGACTCATAATGAAACTACAGTACAGCATTGACACAGGTGACAAATACAGCAAGAGAGTAGAACACAGAGCCCCCACATTCTCGTGCACACGTGGGCACTTGCTTTGAACAGATATGGCTTTGAAGAGAAGTGAGAACACAACAGATTTTTCAAAAACTCATCCTGGGAAATACTGCATATTGACATAGGAAAAACAACCTACCTCTGTAAGCAACAACAACAAAAAATCAAATTCTGGATATCAAAACCTAAATTTGAAAGGCAAAACAATAAAACTTTTACATGGTGACATAAAAAAAAATCTTACCAATGTCATTAGGTTAAGAAAAGATTGCTTAAACTGGACCAAAAAGTCTTAAGTAGAAATAAAAATATCTATTTAATTGAATTTAAGAAATGCTGCCCATCTAAAAAGCATTAGTCAGTAAATGGATAGGTAAGCCACATAAAACTAAAAGGAAATTTAAGAAACTGTTTAATATAAAATGTATGATACTGATCACATTTGGAGGCTGGAGGCTGATACACTGACACGTGGAGGGATACCTGGCTGGGAAAGCTCTTTTTCTTCATCGTAAATTGTATTTATGGGGGTGTTTGCTTCACACACACACAGAAATTCACTAAGCTATGCATTTGGGTGGCTGATTTTCTGTATCTATATTTTGTTTTACAACACAAAAATTAAATGAGGAGTGAGAGGAAATATACGCCACATCTGTCATTGGCAAAAGATTTATATAGTATACACAAAATCTCTTCCAAAAATTAAAAGAAAAACCTAAAAAAGTAGACAATCCAATCAATAGCAAAAATGTTCAAGAGATATGAACAGATCTTCCATAAAAGGAAATATTCAAATGTCCAATAAACCTGTGAAAAGGTGCTTGATCTAATCAGTAAGCTTGATAAGGAACATTGAAGCCCCAATTAGATACCACAACACATTTACCACATGGTTAAATTAAAAGGATAGGTTAACAAGTATTGATGAAAGTGTTGAGTAACAAGAACTCTTGTGTGCTCCTAGTGAGAGTGTATGTTGATTCAGTCACTTTAGAAAATAGTTTAGTTATACACTTACTCAAACCTCATGGTTCAGCTTCTCTGCTCTTAGGTATACAATCTAGATAATTTTATGCACATGTGCACCATGAGACATATATAATAGTGTTCACAGAAGCTGTATTTGCAATAGATCAAAGCTGAGAATTACTCAAATATGCACAAATAGTAAAATAGACAGTAAATTGTAGCATATTCATACAGTGTATTAGCACGCAGAGAAAGTGATTAACTACAGCTACATACCTCGGTGTACATGATAAACTCCTTTTTTCCCCTTTGGACCGTATGTTTCTTCATCCATCTAAGAGATAGTTTACCATTGAAGGGTTTTGTCTCTGGACTGATTTCTAATTAGATTTTTCAAAATTTTCTTACCGGGAAAGTCCCTTAATGGAAAGAAGTTAGACATATTCTTCTGTCAATAATTTAAATAAGGAATCAAGGAAGATATAAAATAAGAGACTGGGGCTTCTGTTCACCTAAATGTGAAATGTGTCCATCTCTTTCCTCCTATATATTTAGAATATACTCTCTTCAAGAATGTGCTACACCATGGTAAAAACAAAAATATAAAATATCTATTTCATATTCTCAAGAAACACACTTTCTTCTTGTGTAGAGACAATTATGATATAACATACATTATGGTTTTCACAGAGCTTTATGGGAGCACTCAGGAGACAAAGGACACATAAAATATTGCTTGAAGTTTCAGTAATATTGTTTGTCAGTGTCCTCAGATAAGATTGCTCTACCTCAATGTGTCAGCCTCATTTTAGAAGATTTCTATGTCTGTGAGTTTGTTTTTGTTTTGTAAATATTCATTTTGTCATCTTTTTTAGATTCCACATGTAAGTGGTATCATATGGTATTTTTCTCTCTTTTTTTGGCTTATGTCATTTAGTATGACAATCTCCAGGTTCATCTATGTTGCTGCAGATGGCATTATTTAATTCTTTTTTTGTAGCTGAATAATATTTCATTATATGTGTGTGTGTGTGTGTTTATTTCCACAACTTCTTTATCCAATCATCAGTCAATCAACATTTAGGTTGCTTCTACAGATAAACAACAAAGTCCCAGTGTACAGCACAGAAAGCTATATTCAATATCTTGTAATAGACTATAATGAAAAAAGAATATGAAAAGGAATGTATACATACAGAAGCATAACTGAATCACTATGATTCAGAAATTAACACCAGAAATTAACACAACACTGTAAACTGACTATACTTCAATTTAAAAAAAAGATCTCTACACAGAAGAAAGAGATAGCCAGAAGTCCTCCCTGGGTCAGAACAAATCTTAAATACTGATATCTGGAAATATTCTTTCAAAGGAGCCTGAATTTTGTTTCATTTATTCTTCTAGGGAGCAATTTATACTCTGGGGTAGGGTTGAAAAACATAGAGCAGTCAGCAGGCTAGTAGGTAGATGTGGTTAGAAAAAGAACATCCAAAGTGAGTCTTATCAAAACAACTGTCATCCCAGGCATTTGTGTGCATGTCCAATATTTGTCCCTGAGAAACATCAGAGACCTTACACTGTAGGAGGGTGGGAAGAATAGAGTTCAATAAAATAATCAAGTCAATCACTAAACCAATATAAAAGCAAATAAGAGAAAAAAGGCCAAGTGTGTGTGCTTGAAGGGTGAGGATTAATAACCAGAGTTTCTTTGATATATTATCTAAAATATACAGTTTTCATCACCAACAACAACAAAAAAATGAGAATGTAAAGAAACAGGAAGATATTACCCATTACCAGAAAAAGTATCAGGCAACATAAACTGCCTGTGAGTGTGACTATATTAAAAAAAATTCCAAGTAGACATTGTAAATATATTTAAATAACCAAACCCCACATAATTAGAGAAGCAAGCAAAATATCATGACAATATTGATTAAATATAGAATATCAATAAAGAAACAAAAAGAACCAAAAAGAACCAAATGGAAATGCCGGACTTGAAAAGTACAATGACTGAAATTAAAAATACATGTATATTTATACATGCTCAACAATAGATTTGAACTGGTTGAAGAAAAATTTAGTGAACCTGAAGTTAGACTGATAGAGATTATGCAATCCAAAGATTAGAGAGAAAAAAGGATGAAGACATATGTAGGGACTCTCAGAGAAATGTGGGACACTGGTAAACATACCAGTATAGGTATGATGAGAGTATCAGAAAAAGAAAGCAAGAGAAAGGAGAAGAAAAAATTACTTGAGCAAATAATGGCTGAAAATTGCCCAGATTTACTGAAAAAAAAAATCTACCCATCAGGAAGCTCAACAAACTCAAGAAAAGTAAATGTAAGTATGTATAAACAGACATCCAGCAACATCAGAGTAGACATTCTTGTCTAAAATTAATAAGCTACAAATCCTATAAAGTATATATGTTCACAATAGAATGAAATTAGAAATCAATAATAGAAGGAAGTAGGGAAATTCACAAGTATGTGGATATTAGACGACACACTTCTAAATGATCAATGTCTAAAAAAAAATGATAGGAGAAATTAGAAAACAGTTTGAGAGGAATAAAAATAAGGACACAGCATAATAATATTTATGTGATTTAGCTAAAGCAGTCCTTAGGAGGAAATTTATAGATAAAAATACCTATATTTAAAAAGAAGAAAGATTTCAAATAAGCAATCTTATTTTCCCTTCTTTGGTCACCAATGGCCATTTCTAACGTCCTTGTTCATCTTCCTCCCTTTTCATAGATTCTGTTCCTCTGGTTAAGTCTATAAAATCTGTTCTGGTTATATTTACTAATTTGTATTACTTCAAGGTTGACAATCTCAAGACAGACGTAAAACCCAGGGCAACATTTAAAATTTATTGCTGCATATATCTCCCTCTTTGGGCTTAGTATGTCAGGACTAAACTCATCACTGGTGTTCTCATGTTGTCCCTCCTTGTGGGTTAGCATCTGCTCACTGCTTCAGGCTAAAATTTCAAAGATCACTGTAATTCTCCTACTGCTTATAGCATCATTTAATCTGTTGTAAAGACGATTGTTTCTAACCCGATTATACCGTGGGAACACTGAATGTTATCGCAGAGAGGAGTGAAACTTACTTCTGTTGCAGTGTGCTACCTGCCCTGTATTGCATCCTGAGCAGGATGCTGTTGGCCTCTTCAACACGTCCCATGATAAGGATATTAACACATACCCTGGGAGACAACCTACTCCATTTATGACAACTCTAGTAGATTGAGAAATAAAGGGGCTAACTGTACATAAATTGCAGTCAGGAAACACAGGTTTATGAGGAAAAATGACGGATGTCATTTTCAAAAATGGATTCAGATTTGCATCAGGAATCAGGAATCTGAAATTACTCCTCTGCCTATCCTCATCCAATTATCCTGAGGTCTTTTCTGTATGCTCCCTGAGATGATGTAAAAAGCGGCGAACAAGAGAGGATGCTTTCCTCATTGAAGCCTGTAGACTTATGGATGGGAAATAAAGAATCTCTTCCTCACACATATACACAGATAAGTGATATAAATGCAAAGGTGAGTGGAGTTTGACAAATAATATTTTCTCCATGATATTTAATAATCTAAAGAGTCTGCCAGAATTAATTTGTCCATAACTCTGTTGCTTTATTTTTTTATTTCCTTAACAGAATTTTAGACTTGAATTATCTTTATATCTATGTACTAATGCAGACTAACAGCTTCACCTCTGAAAATGGAGTTTGCAGAAGCACCACATGGATGACACTCTGGCAATGTACTCAAGGCAAGGACTTTATTCTACTTCCCTCCAGGGCTATGTCCCTCCAGGCTTTGTTCTTTCATTGTATCATGTATGCCCTAGAACAAATGGTCCCTGAGGTGACTTGGACACAGTCTTGTTGGGGAGAGGTAGGTCACCATGACAATGTGTCCTAAGGGGCTGTGTCTTAATGATTAAGGGATAAGGGCTGGCTAGGCTGCTCTTGCTTGCTTAAGGGCACCATCTGCAAAACCCTTTCCCTGCCATTCCACAAATTACTCAGAGACAAGTATGGAACATCCAGCTGTGTTGAAGAGTGGCTGGGACTGAGCACACCTGCCCAGAAGCAAAAGGTAACCAGCCTATTGGCAAACATCCAAAGATGGATACGTGAGTGAATACAGAAGACTGGCAAGCAAAAATTCTAGAGGAACCTCTATGAAAATGTTTTCCTTATTCAGGTTCAATACCCTCAGATCCTTCATTCATTCTTTTCAGTTTCCTGAACTCTCAAAATATATTGAATTTCTTCAGATGGCCAATTGGCTTAAAATCTCAAAAAGCTCATTTATTCCAACATCTCATACTGAGCACCCTGCTCTTTAACTCATATACAAGGGTCTATAATTATCAATTTGGAACCTGAGAAAAACATTTGAAATGTTCACAAGTGTAAGAATGTTGCTAAGCTACACTGCGGTGAGGGGCTAGAGATTGTGAACATGATGGAAAGGACAGGAAATTATGTACAGGAAGGGGGATCAAAGAGCAGAGGTTGACGGTAGGAGCATCAGAGGCCACCCTCGGTATGTTTAGAGAGGCGGCCCCCCCTCTGCCCTCAGACCGGGCCCAAAGCCATACCTACCATATGTAGTCCATCTCCATACAGCTCAGATTTAAATGAGATTTTAAAGAGCTATGGATTGAATTGGACTGCTCTTCACAGATGAGCTGGAACACAGCACAACAAAACAGAACAAAAAACCTTTTGTTTTTATGTGAACGAGTGAGTTCGTCCAGCTATACTCATGAACATCTACTTATTTCCATGGAGGACATATGGGATAATGATTAAGCTTGTTCCGATACCAGCAGGACTAAATTATCTGACTTTACCCCAACTCCAAATTTCCTGCATATATGATCTTGGGGAAAAAAAATCACTCAGCCTTCTGTGTCATTTATAGAGAAAAAATGCTTAAACTCATTGGGCTCTTATGAGGATTAAGCCAGCACATACAAAGTACTCAGTGCCTTGAATATAATGATCCGTTTTTTTATTGTGTCTTCTCTAAATGCCATATGGACACAGACCACATTAGTCATTATAATGATTCCAGACAATCTTCAGTTGTTGAGTTACCAAGTTCTTTGCTTAATGAGTTATGAGTATTCAATTTGTGATGATCAAATGAAGAATTCAAGGGAAAAAAAGAACTTAATTTTCTCTGATAATGGGATATGCCTGTGTATAGAGCCCCTCCCAGTATGTCTCTGGACAAAGGTGTGTATGGCTTCCGGAAACAGGTCATTGGGAGTGAGGCCATGCACTGTTCTGCTTCAATTTTTTGTAACATCTAGGAGGTAGAGGCTGGACAGAAATCAAGGCAATTTTGCTGGTATAAATAGACATCTGAGGTGACGCAAATCACCCCATCCAGTTGGGGAGAAGTGTGGGTTTCAGGCCCACAAGGCTATGGAATCGTCCTTGTATTTGAAAATATTGAGGATGCTTCACACTCTGGGCAAGTCATTCTCACCTAAATGGTCTCTTTGATTGTCACACAGCCTAATGAAGTAAGAGTGACCAACATCATCAGAAGTAGCAGCACCCCTAGGTTATAGATTAAAAACAAAACCCAAAACAAAACAGGTTCAACTTTCTACCTCTGTAAGAAGGAAACTTAATTTCCCTAAATCCTAAATTATTACTTCATTTATTTATTAACTCATTCAATAAATACTTACTGGTTACCTATTAATGTGCAAAGCACTTAGTAAGGGTAGAGAAATGACTGTTTTTTTCCACTCTTGAGGAGGAAAAATCCTGGTAAATACATAATTACCTCCTAGGTCTGTTAATAGAGTCATAATCATAACAGCAGGTGTAAGGGAGCCACTGGGCAAAGTCTTCACAGGAGAACTAATGTTTATGATGTTTATCATGTGCAAAAGACCAGAGGCAGGAACCAGAGTGGTGTCTTAAAGAACTTTGATGTGACTGGAGGGTTAAACAAGAGTGATGGGTGATAGACATGGAAGGGAGAGTGACCATGAAAGGGAGCATTTGAGAGCAAGCCAAAGATAAATTGTACAACACCATCAGTATCATTTAGTCCTGAGAAGATCTGTGGATAGAACGCCGCTCTTGGCGCTAAAGCGAAGTGCAATGGGAGAAGTTCTTGCGATCTTCCTTATTAATTATTTTTTGGAACTTAAGCTGTGAAATGAGGAGGGTGTGATTAAAGAGCTTATCTCTGTATGAATGTTGAAACTTTAGGCCCATCTGCCCTGTGCTAGGCTGACGGTAGGATGCTACCTTGATATCACAAACATCTTCAAGTGCCTGTAGAAGAGGACTGTTGTTCTAGGACTGACAGAGGAGAAAAGACGTAGACCAGAAGTGAGAGCAAACAGGAAAAAAAAAAAAAAGGAACAAATAATACAAGAGTTCAGTGCTCTGTGTTCCCTGATATATCTGGAGATACCTGAGATCTGAGTACTGCGAGGAGGGAAGGCAGATTTGGAGCAGGGTTTAGAAAATGGAGAGAGATAATATCTGGCAGGGAATAGGGGCCAGAGTTGCTGTGACTAGAAAAGAAAGTCTTTGGCAATAGCAGTCCAGCCTGAATGACAAATAGTATTCTGTTTTTAATAACTGAGCTCAAAACCTATGAAGATAATGATGTGAAGTGATACTGAGGACTGGGCAGGAGTTGGGGTCAGGGGCACCGCTGGGCATAAGGAACCCTACTTACAGGCTTGCATTGGAATCAGCAGGCTAGCTAAGCTGCTTATGGGCTGCAGAGCAAGACTAGCTTCAAAAAAACTTGTGAACCAGACAATGAGCTTCCCAGGGTGCTTCTCTCTCTCCACCCCATTTTCTAACAATTTCTCTCCTCTGTCCCTCAGGACTGTTCCTGGACCAAGTTGGAATTTCAACCAAATTCCAAGCAGTGCTGCAAGTAGAAAGAACTCTAGTTTGTTTTCAGTTTGTATGATTTAAAAAAAGCAAGTATCTGAAGGAAGTAAATTATTCAAAATTATACAAGTCAAGACTGAAATTCATTCCACTAATATTTTTTGAGTCTCTACTGTGTTCTAAGCACGGCTCTGTCTACTGAGAATAGAGGGATGAAGACAGGTTCCCTCTTCAAACTTTGTTATTGCTCGGTTTACTTCAGGCATCAGAATTCCCTTACCATAGATGGTGGGTTTCTAGCCACCATTTTTTGAATGTTTTCCTATCTTGTAGGAAATTACCTAGCCCCAAGGCATGTTGTGCTTCCTTCCTCTCCTGCCCCCAACCTTACCACCCCACCCTCCTCCCCAAACTCTCTCTCAGAAAAGTACCTGATACATTAAATCAGTTTTCCAAACCTGGGCTTACGTGCACTGGAAGGTGCAAAAGGCTTTCCAAGATTCAGGTATGAATTGTTCCAAACGATTCATTCCCTGATCTTCAACTCCCTTACCGGCTCTTCTTAAAACTGATCTGCTTGAGAAAGTACTTCTTCTCCTTTTCCACTTTCCTTGTCAAAACTTTTTAGCCCCTTCCAAGGGAAGGCATAACTGAATCTTACTGTGTGGAAGTGCCCCAGAGTGTAAGTTAGAGACAGTACCACTGTCGGTGCTGAGAAAGTGAATGACTGAAAACTGGCTAACACATCCTTTTGCAAGTCAGTGGTTTCCAATCTTTTTCTTTCAACGTAATTGAAATGGAAGCTAATTGAGTTGTCAGCTAATAGATCAATAAAAGCCATTTTGATGATATATCGCCGTGTAATTTCTGGCATATAACTAATAGAAAGTTCAAATAATTTAGTGTTATTACTATAACAAAACAAATTCCATTCCCTGAGCTTTGGTATATCAATGTCATTTATTTATATGAACTAGTTTCCTCAGTGTCTATATCTCCAAAATGAAAAGTAAGAATGAAATTGATGCTGAAAGCTTTCTCATTATGGTAATAAGTAGTCTTTATGAATGCACACAAGAATTGAAAAAAGTACACTCAACATTATTACAAAATGATATTCTAATAAATTTTTTAATGTTATCTAATGTATTTTTAAAAATTTATTATTATATTTCTGTTGCTTTGGTGAAATGTATGCTAATTATAATAACAATGTCTAGAAGAAAATCTTTTAAAAAATATTTATAGCCCCAAGAGTACAGGAAACAAAGAAACAAAACCTATGCAGATAGGTAGGTAGATAGATAGAGATGGAAAAATCAATAAAAGGCTTGCAATTATAAAAATATAATACCATGAATTATGAGTTCAGTAAGAAAAATAATATAAAATTTCCGTTTTAAAAGAAACAAGCATCACCAAATTTTTAAAATAAGTATTAGTGGGTTATCATAGCATCAACATTTAGATTTCACTGTACATATAAAGGAGTGATGTTAAGAGTTTCATTTAAAACGTCAACACTTACAATGTAGAGGAAATTAAATTCCTTGCAACTATTTAAATGTATGATAAAAAATAGATGTCAAGTTTAAAATAGGCAAGCTGATATATATATTTTTAAGTTGCTGAAAGGGTAAAAAAAAAAAGTGTGAAGACAAGAGCCTAAGTTCTACCAAAAATGAAAATGCTTGGTGATATCTAACATGTGATCCAATTTCAAATCAGATTTATAATTTTGCCAGATGCCCTCTGGAGATGCCTGGCCAATGGCACTATTGATAGGAGACTGGGAAGTCACAGAAGGATGATTGGGGGGCATATGACTGCCTCTTCCACTTGAATGCCTTGCCAACAGTATCGGTTTTCTGTAACAAGTTATCACAAATTTGATGGCTGGAAACAGTAGAGATTTATTCTCCTACAGTTCTGGAGACCAGAAGTCTGAAATCAGTATCACTTGGCCAAATTCAAGGTGTTGACAAAGCTGCACTCCTCTCAGAGGCGGTAGGGGAGGATTTATTCTTTGCCTCCCTTAGCCTCTTGTGGCTGTTGGCGTTCTTCGGTTTGTGGCCAAATCAATCCAGTCTCCATACTGGCGTCTTCAAATCTCTCTCTGTTCCATCCTCACATTGCCTTCTCCTCCGTGTGTCTGTTTCAAATTTCCCTCTGCTCCTTTTTCTTTTTCTAAGAACCCTTGAAATTGCATTTAAATTCCACCTGGATAATCCAGGATAATCCCCCATGTCAATACCCTTAACTTAATTTCATCTTCAAAGTCTTTGTCACAGATGTAATATTTACAGGTTCCCGGAATTAGGATGTGGACAGCTTTTGTGGCCCATTTTTCAATCTGCTTCACGGGAATGGGACAACCTAATTCTAGCACAAAAATGTACTCAAAAATGCTTATAAAAATGAGTGAAAAATTTCTGGAGCAGAGCTCCATTTTCTTTTCTATATTGAATTATTTCTCCAACTGTGAATAAATGCTTCCCAAATCAATCTCCCTCTTCCCATGCTACTTTGCACTATAGCTCAAGTACTATCTTTAAGCTACTGCTTCTTCTAAACTCAGTTTCCTCTGAGAGGTATGTCCTCAGGCTCCAGCTTGCTATCACTCCTTCTTTTACCCATTCACTCAACAAATACCGAGTAAAGATTCTATGGAGTTTAGGAGTTTGTGGAAAGTGAAAGAAGAGCATTCCATAGATAAGGAAACAAAAATCGAAATATTAAGACTTGTTCTGAAACCACTCAGCAAGCATTTATAAAATACCCACTGTAGTTACAATGGCCAAGTTATTGAGTATGATCTTCAAGTCTGAGAGCTTTTCCCTTGAGGTGAGAGATGACACAACAAAGTGAAGGAACAAAATGATGTAACAGTAATTGATATTATGCCACTAAGCATCTTCACAAGATTGCAATCTGAGGATGTCAGCATTTGATCCATCTGTCTTTTAGCATCTCGCTCTTCTTGTTACTTTTTCAGGGAATCAACTGGTCGGAGACGATGAGAAATTTGAGTGGAGACCACATAGCGGAGTTTGTTTTGGTGGGCTTCCCTACCTCTCCACCCATCCAGCTGCTCCTCTTTGCCCTCTTCCTTGCAATTTATTTGTTGACGTTATTGGAGAATGCACTCATCATTTCCACCATCTGGCTCACTCCAAGCCTTCATCGCCCAATGTACTTTTTCCTTGGCCATCTCTCCGTCCTGGAGCTATGGTACATCAATGTCACAGTTCCCCGACTCTTGGGAGCATTTCTTATCCTGGACAGTAGAGTCTCCTTTGTAGGTTGCATGACTCAACTCTATTTCTTCATTGCCTTAGCCTGCACCGAATGTGTCCTGTTAGCCGTCATGGCCTATGACCGCTACCTGGCCATCTGTGAACCCCTTCGTTATCCTAGTCTCATGCCTTCCAGCATGGCCACTCGCCTTGCTGCATCCTCTTGGGGCAGTGGCTTCTTCAGCTCCATGATGAAGCTTCTTTTCATTTCCCGACTGTCCTACTGTGGACCTAACATCATCAACCACTTTTTCTGTGATATTTCCCCACTGCTTAACCTCACCTGCTCTGACAAGGAACAAGCAGAGCTGGTAGACTTCCTCTTGGCCCTGGTGATGATTCTCCTCCCTCTGTTAGTTGTGGTTTCATCGTATGCTGCCATAATTGCAGCCATCCTGAGGATTCCTACTGCCCAGGGACGCCACAAAGCCTTCTCCACGTGCGCCTCTCACCTGGCAGTGGTTGTGATCTACTACTCTTCCACGCTCTTTACCTATGCACGGCCCCGGGCCATGTACACCTTCAACCACAACAAGGTCATCTCCGTGCTCTATACTGTCATTGTACCATTCCTCAATCCAGCCATCTACTGCCTGAGGAACAAGGAGGTGAAGGATGCCCTCAGGAAGACAGTGCTGGCTAGATGCCATTGTCCCAGGAGTGTCCCAGATTGATGTACCATAGACCCCGTCAAGAAGGAAGCAAGGAGCAGCATCTTAGTAGTGACATATAAGGAATCATAAAGTAGGTTTAACAAGAACAAAATATTATTTAGTACACGATTTCTCTAAACAGTGTCTGGGAACTTCCTGATACAAACAAAAGTTTGTGAATCATTGATCTTACACAAGCTAGTTACATAAGAATCTCCTAGGGGTTTGTTAAAATACAGATTCCCAGAAAAATCTATGGAGAATCTGATAGGGTATGTCTAGTTTGCAACCCTGCCATGCATAAGTTTCAACTTCTTAGGAATTCGTGTTTCACAGCCAGTTTGAGATTCCCTACTCCAGGCCAACCGTATTATTTTGCAAGTGAGAAAATATAAGAAAAGGGACATGTTGGTGCGTATATTAAGATAAAGTGATGTAGGCTTTGTTGTAGCAGTTTCAAGGATTCAAATTCTCAAATCCTCATTCTATGAGAATCACAAAAGTACAATTATACCCTAAAAACTATATCTCATGTCACTCAATCAATCCTCCTTACTGCAACAAGTCTCATACCCACTGTAAGTCAAAGATGGAGGAAAGTGCAGTGCTGGTATTCAGCCGTATGTGCACCAGTTAATATGGTTAAGTATTTATCCGCATCTCCCTTATTCTTCTCTAAGGATGCTATACAGCTGATTGACCTAATGAGTGTTGATTAGGTAATAGATCAAACGCATTAGGAAACTTTTATGTAGGTTGGCCTCAGAATCTTCTCCAGCATCATGGTCAACTTCTGTTTCAACTAGTTGCTACCTGAGTTATACCAGTTGCCAAATATTTTCGATTTTGCCCCTGGGGCAAATGACCACAAGGACAGAAAATGTCTTAATAAGAGACAAGATGAGGGGATGAGTGGTGAGATGCAGGTATCTGTGATGTCTCAGGTTCAAAGCCTGAGTTACAGTCATTCTTCCAACTTCTCTTTATTTTTGGAAACTTGCTTGAATTACTTAGAAAAATTTCACACTCTGATCCCAGCCTAATTTCTGCACATTAAAACCAAATTCAATGTTTCTTTAGGTGTGGGACATGTGAAAGAACAACAACAAAAACAGTATTGAACAAATACTCATAAACACAAATTGTGTCTCAGTGCACATTTGCCTATTCTGAACGAGGCTTTGAGAAAAAAACAAAGATAAATTGTCTATTAAAGAAAACTGATTGACCAATAATTATTTTAGGCTTTCCAGCACTTGAAATAACACAACCTAAAAGAAAACCTGACACTTACAAATGTTTAAGTTGCTTTATTTTCATGAAGTTTCAGAATAGCCCTTTAATCTTTGAGATTGGCTCAATTTACCTTCCATTCAGTACACTCTCTTTTCCTTTCATAGAGTTATGGAAATCATGAATTCTTATAGTTAAGAATTCTGCCCTGAGAGCCAAGAAATTTGGTTTGATTCTGGTTTTACCACTAAGATGTCCCTCATAATGAAAGTAATATTGTCTACCTCATATGATTGTTGTAAATATTAAATAAATCATGTGTGAGTAAAGGATTGAAAAATCTTTTCTCTTTGTAGACAAATTCGACCTCAGATTAACTTTCTTCCCTCTTTCCCAGGTTTATTGAAGTATCGTTAAAAATAAAATTACAAGATACTTAGAGTGTGCAATATGATGATTTGATATACGTATACGTTGTGAAATGATTCGCCTTGGGTTAGCTTTACAGCTCTAGTCTCCTGAAAGATTGCTAAATATCACTCAGCAACGTTACTTATGAGACAGATTACTCCTGATTAGTACAAGCCGTCTGGACTGGGAGAACGAGGAATGCACTGTAAATATCTGGCAGTAAGTCGTATCTTCAGACTGTTTTTGTAAACTGATTTGTCTTTTGCAGAAAACTCTGGACATTATTGACGCCAGGCTAACCATGCCTGGTGTGCAGACATTGTAACCTACGTAGAGCATATACGTCTGAAGGGATAACTGTTCAATTTTCATCCCAGTGTATCTTCTATACACTCATGCTATTTTCTACCTTCTCTGAACACCTTTATATGCTTCTGACTGTGAACTGTTTGTGGATAATAAGAGTAAACATACACGTGTTCTTATTCCTCTTGGAAAATATGGCTACTGTAGGAATGTAGTATTTGTTCATACCTACTGAGTTACTGATGCATGAGAGTCATGCTGATGTACAGAATTGATGTTTGTGTGCAAAATATCCCAGTGTGTGTGGAGCTTGTATATGTGTGTGTGTGTTCATATATTTGTGTCTCCAAGTAAGAATGGAGTAGCATTCTTATTTTATGTTGAGCGATTTGGGTTATAGCACTGTCTTCCCCCGGAGGATCTTATTATTTGTGAGACCGTTCCCCAGAAAGAGAAGGGGACACACACACGAGAGCGTGCACGCATTGACACACACACAAGAGAAAGGCAGCCTTCAAGTCATGCTAAGGTCTCTCTTGTGTCTGGAGAGTCCACTTAACTTGCCAGCTCTTCCTTTAGTATTTCCCAAAGATCCCATTGAGCCCTGGAAAGGCCAGATGCTCTCCTGAGGGCTATGCCTGTTGCGAGGTCTTCTGTGGGTGGAAAGGAGCTGGTTTTTTTCAGTAGCTTGGAAGCAGGAAGAAGCACAAATAGACCCATTCTGCACTTTCTTCAAGCTGAGCAGAGACACAGCCAGACTTGCCAGCAGCACTCCTGGGCTGGGGGATGCTCCTCGGGTACACGATTCCGTCTCATTTCTCCGAACAAGCTGGCCATGCCTGAATGAGGTTGGAGAAAGTGTCGTAAGTTACATTGCTGAGAAAATAGTGAGTTGAAAAACGACTCTCAGATATTTCCAAAAGGGAAATTTGGCCGGATTTTAATTATTTTTATGAAGGGAAGCAAGGAATAAGTGAAAATCACTTTTATTTAAATCATTGATTCTTGGAGCTTTCATTTTACAGATTTTAAAAATAGCTCGTCTTCTTTGAGCCTATGTTTAGTAGTGTAGCAACAGTGTGTAGTTGGGCCCTAAACTAAGTACATATATAGATTAATTTCAATTTATCAAGGATTTCATGTGGATTAAGCCAGAGGAAAAATGTTAGGGATTCAGAGGTATTGTGTAATATAGGTTATCATGTCATTTTAAGACTCTACTGAAGAACCCCTTCTAGATGAAAAAGCCTGATTGTCTAACATTGCCCAGCGGTCTTATTTCCTGAAGATTCCTCAGTTTAATGCGTCAGCCCAGTTCTATGCTTTGCAAAGTGCAGAGTCTAGGTGTCCTCTGACTCAAGAGATGGAAAGAGAGAAAGCAGAGAAAAGAGAATGAATGTATGAGAGTACACAACTGAATGTGTACGTGGAGAGTGGTGGCTGAAATCCAGGTATGTAAGTATGTACGTCTGTTTTTATATACCAGAGGCAGGTAAATGTGACAGTGGTTGCAGTTTTGATGACTTGCAGCTCCTTAGAAGATAAAGATTTCACTTCTCGTCATAGTACCATGAGAGAAAGAAGGTAACATTCCTTGTTCCTTGTGCAGATTATTCAAAAAATTCATCATGTGTCACATGTATCCTCAATTTGGGATCCTGAAATAAACTGCAAAGATTAATTGCATTCAAGATGAGAACTATAGAAATTAAGCCACTTTTCTAAAACTACCTAGATGGAAAATTATTTCAAAATATGTCATGGTTTTGAAAAGATATAGAGGATGTATGGGACCTGGAATATGATAGAGACTTTTTTGCTTAGAATCTTCAAAATCAACTCATAGCAGAGACCGAGGGGTGCAGAGGGGTCACTACATGGCAGACAATTATACTGTCCTGTTACAAACTTGGGGACTGCAATTCCTATACACCTTAAGCATATCTATTCCTAAGAGCTTCTGGAAAAAGGGAGATGAACTAGAATTACGTCTTTTTTAAACTGATTTGGAGTTGTTTATCCCCTTTAGAAAATGTCTTGCCATTGAGGGTCCAAGACTGGTAGGTCCCCTTCTGACCAGTCTATACCTTTTTCTCATCGCCCTGCAGGAGTCAGTAAGCTGAGCACAAATGATTATTCTGTCACATCTCTCACTACCTTTGTCCTACTTTGGAGATTCCTGGGATCTTCATTTTGGCCAGAGCAATCTCCTCAGAGCTGGCATGACAACTTTTAATGCCTCAATTTCTGGGAGTGCTTTGACCGCATACGTTTTCTCCCTTGTCCCTCACTTCTAGTCTTAGGCATCTGTTTCTCCGCAAACTACAGAGCACATCCCTTTCCATTCCCAGCACGGTCACTGTACTGATGGCCCATTGACTACTGAGGAAGCCATTTACACCCTCCCTGGGAAATCAGAACCAGAGCATCGTGGTCCTCTTTGTTGGAAGGCTCAGTGGGATAAATCTCTTCCTATTGACTGTCTTCGGAATGAAAGTAAGCCTTAAATTCCATGCATATTGCTCACAGCATTCTGATATTGCTCCCCATCGAATGCCCCAGTTAAACTGGGATCATCTAAGGGGGATGACCACAAACTTCAAGGGGACTAACAACCAGATTTTACATATGTATGTATGTATGTATATATATATGAGATAAAATGAATGTTTTACTCTAGAGAAAGAAAGTCGTGAGGGCGTGAGGCAGGAGTAATAGATCAGTGGTGGGGGAGCGTTGAGGTTTCATGGAGCTGACAGCTGTGTTCAAAGAGTGAACGCTATCCTTGGACAAAATCATGGGACTTACTCTTTGAAGCTTCAGAAGACAGAAGCAGAACCCGCGAATGTAGCAGCATTCTGTTACACTGGAGAAAGCCCTGTATGTCCCAATCAGAGGTTTATTTTTTTTTTTTTAAGTATGGCGATATTTGTAAATATTGTTTTCTCTTCCTGGAGAGGATTAGGCAAAGGTTACATGAATATTTTATGCACTGGAAGTTCACAAGATTAGCAAGAAGTGAAACCATTTGACCTATCAGGTTCCTTGCAGCTCTAAGATCCTGTGTTTCTTGAGCTGAATGTAACCTTTCATTATTTATTTGTTTATTTATTTACTGAGGTATAGTCAGTTTACAATGTGTTGATTTCCAATGTACAGCGTCATGTCTCAGTCATACATACACGTACATATATTCGTTTTCTGAATGTAGCCCTTCTTTCTTTAAGCATGTATGTTTGTGTATAATTAATTCAGTGAGCCATTGTGAAAGCTTATGAAATACAGTCTTTTGAAAAATTTTATGACTGTAAGACTCACACTAACATTTAGAATTCTGTTCAAATCAAGCTAAAATTTAAGATGAAATGTCCTTCTCACGCTTGGTCTATTGGTCCACAGAACCAGTTAAATCAAATGGGATGTGTGAGATCAGGTATTAAAGTTTGCCGAGGGCTGAAACGTCATCAATAAATTGCTATTCTGCCACTACATAGTTGTCTGACATTGAGAACAACAGTTATGCACTCTGGGATTCACTTCTGCAATACGAAAAAAGGGAAAAAAAGAAAGTTGAATTAAAATCCTACTGGTCTAAAAATACTGTTATTCTATGAGCTAAGTCCACAGTGGAGAGCTGATAGTGGGCTACAAGGAACAGAGCTGCTGCTAGCTAGTATCTTTGAGGTCCAGAGTGCCAGGACCTTCACCTGGATCTTGGCCGTTATCCTGCCACCTTGATTCTTCACTCCCTAAACTTTTATTCCTCAGACAGGGTGCATTTAAAGCTGTTTTCGAAGGTACAGTTTAAAGCTTCTTTCTTCGTGCATTCAGCAGTGTGTCGGTCTCACAAAGGCACAGTTTATTGCTCAGAAGAAGTAAAAAAAAAAAAACCTTACTCAACTCATAGATCATCCTCTGCCTACTCATACAGAAAAAGCAGCAGGGAATAAAAAAAAAAGTAGATATTTTATTTCAATTCAGTCATTAAGCAATTAGTTACCTTGAGTGTGACCTTGAGCTAAATATGTAATATCTCCGGGACAGGTGGGCAGTGTGACATTTGCCCTAACTAACTTCCTGATTTTGATGATCAAATGAAATAACGTTCTTTATATTAAATTATATAGTGATATTATAAAGTGCTAGGCGAACGCGAGGTATCATCAGGCTGTGAAAAGGCTGTCGAATACTCAGCATGTCCTTCTCAGGGATCCTTTTGCTGTGAAATTTCTTTTGGAGGGAAGGCTGCTAACTATGTGAACCTTGCTCTCTTCCTCGTGTGTCTGCCAGATAGACTGTGAACGGTCTTGGAAGCTACAAGATGCGACTAAGATGATCTAGTCTTGGAGACTTGTAACCTGGACCCCCTATTAGATTTGCATTGCATTTGACTTCTGGCGAAGCATACTCCTTGTACATTAATTTTTCCATTTTTCAAAATACAACCATTATATCTTTAATCTATATTTATGTATATATAATACATATTGTATATAGGGAGAGTTTTACAGATCAAATACAATCATACTCCCTTCTTTTCCTCTTATTTCTTTGTATCTGTATTTTGTGCTCATTCATCTGGTGATACTGCATCTGGACTTTAATATTTCTGTTGGAAACAGAGGAAGAATGAAAGAACACATAGTTTCTATGACAATATCCCCCACTTTTTAAAAAATTAATTCTTAGTCTTAAAAATTAAATGAGCTGTTTTTTATTTCCAGGTTCAAATATAAAGCATCTGCTCTGAGAACGACTGTATCTGTTGCTGCAGTCTAAGGCTACATTGCATCCTTTTATTTTCTAGAGCTATTATTGTAACTGTGCAGTTCAGCTAGGGTCCTTCTAGGAATATTGAATATCGTTCCCTGTGCTATACAGAAGGAGCTTGTTGTTTATATATTTTATGTTTAGTAGTTAGTGAATTTAAACTCAGACTCATTAGATGTTCACAAATAGTGGTATAATTATACTGAATCCACCTTAGAAATTAAAGAACTAATATTCTAAAAGCTTATGTAATATGCTCACTTCGCTAGAGTGGGGCAAAAGTACGATTTGAATGTACTTTTTTTCAAACTTGTAATCAAGTCCCCTACACAGTGCATTGAATCAAGGGAATGACTACCTTTTAAATTATCCATTCAATTTTGTTCTCTGAGAAGCTGGTGAATATTCATATCAAATTTGCTATGAATCCTGTGTGTTTGCTCAAGTCTTGTTTCATCCAAGCTTTACAATCTTGTTAGATAGGTCAAAAAAAAGGGGGGATTCTACCCATTTTACAGATCAGTGGGGTCATGTGACTTATACAAATTACACCTAGAGAATGAGCAACTGAGTCCCCTGCCTTCTTTCCATATGCAGTAGATGAAAATGTCTTGCTTATAGTGAAAGAGTGATATGATGGTCATCCTCCTGCGTCCAGTGGTGATGTCTTGGAAAAGTATAAAATTGAGAGTCAGGGAGCTCCTGTTTCACTTCTGTGTGACTTTGGATAAGTTTTCAGCTTAATTTGAAAATAAATAAATAAATAAACAAACACACTCCCTAAAGTACATTTTGACTCAAAAGTTTTGATTCTAATCATTATTTTTTTTAAATTTTTTCGTTTGCTTCTAATCATAATTTAGAAGGAAGTAAAGATCTAAAGGCAGGAAAGCTTCTCTTGTGATGAATTTGCAGCCTACAAATGTCGATAATGATAGGCTGGTGCCTGGGACGTGGAAGGAGCTGATATTGTCTGTGCCCACAGCCAGTCATGATCACCATGGTTCTGGAAGGAGATAACCATACAGTGACAACACATTTCATTCTTCTGGGATTTCCAACACCGCCAGCCTTTCAGCTGCTCCTCTTCTTTGTTTTCCTGGCAACCTACCTGCTCACCCTTCTGGAGAACTTTCTAATCATCCTAGCCATTCGCAGTGACGGGCAGTTACACAAGCCCATGTACTTCTTCCTGAGCAACCTCTCTTTCCTGGAGATGTGGTATGTCACCGTCATCAGCCCCAGGATGCTGGGAGACTTCCTCAGCCACAGCAAGACCATTTCCTTCAATGGCTGCATGACTCAGCTTTACTTCTTTGTGACCTTTGTCTGCACCGAGTACATCCTCCTCGCCGTCATGGCCTTTGACCGCTACGTAGCCATATGCAATCCACTTCGGTACCCCGTCATCATGACCAAACAGCTTTGTGGCACACTGGCTGGGGGATGCTGGTTCTGTGGACTTATAACTGCCATGATTAAGATGGTTTTCATAGCTCGACTCCACTACTGTGGCACGCCTCATATCAATCACTACTTCTGTGATATTTCTCCCCTTCTCAATGTCTCCTGTGAGGACTCCTCACGGGCTGAGCTAGTGGACTTCTTCCTGGCCCTCATGGTCATTGCTGTTCCCCTTTGTGTAGTGGTAGCATCTTACACCACCATTCTCACCACCATCCTCAGGATCCCTTCTGCTCAGGGACGTCAAAAGGCATTTTCCACCTGTGCCTCTCACCTGACAGTTGTAATTCTCTTCTATTCCACGACTCTGTTCACTTACACCCGCCCTAAGCTTATGTATGCCTACAGTTCCAACAAGTTGGTGTCTGTGCTCTACACTGTCATTGTCCCACTCCTCAACCCCATTATTTACTGCCTGAGAAACCGTGAAGTAAAGGCAGCACTCAAGAAGACCATACTTTGCAAAAGAAGGGGACCCAGGGAAGATGGGGCTTGGGTTAATTAAAAAATATGTATGATGCCTTCATGCCTGAATCAGGAGATGGTTTCTACAGAGTTCTTCTCACACTCTTGCCTTTGGTTACCTATTGACCTCCTGTTTGTGTGTGTGTGTAACTGTTCACATGTATATGCACAAATGCACATTTTTCAAGGATTATTTGAAATGATGACAGCTTTTTCTCCCCCATTAAAGAAGAGAAGAGATTTTTAATCTGTCCAATTTACTAATGTACCATCTGTACATTCAACTGTGTCTGGCACATAGTAGGTGCTTCATAAATATTAGTTGAAAAGATAATTGAATAAATACATGTTTGAGCACAGAAGATGAAGTCGGAAATTGTGAATATATTTTGACTTGATGGACTTTCCAGTCCTTCCCTTGCTCTTTTCTAATTGTTTCAGTTCTAATTCATCATTTTTACCTGTCTTTGTTTTCTTGTCTTCTAAATTTCACTTTTTTCATTTCCTTTCACAGTTTGTAATTTGTTCTGTATCTGTGCGTCTCTCTCTGTCCCCCTGTCTCTCTGTCTCTCTCTCTCTCCTCACTTTCTCCCATCTTCTATTTTTCCACTGAAGCTTAGCATGTGCTCATTTAAATAAAGCCACCATCTCATTTGTAGATACAAAAGTCCAAAGCCAATGAATGGCCCAAGCTTTGTGAAAACCTAAGTAAAAATTTAGAAATATCATTGTGTTTTTTAGATTTTAAGCATTTAAGGAACAGCTTTCCTGTGTTTCCTTACCATAGATTTTATTACCAATTACTTTTCACTTTTATTACAATTAGGACTATTCCTACTGTTACAGGAATGAATAAAAATATTAGAATAGTTGTCGTACAAGCATGTTTGTAAATACAATGACAAGATGGGATCCTCAGGATGGTACGAGCAATGAAGCCATACGAGATGCAAATAAAAGTCAGGAGGACCGTGAGTGCTAGAATTCCACCAATGAAGATGACCGATTCATTTATGTAGGTACCGGTACAGACAAGCCAGATAACTGGTGAGATGTCACAGAAGTAGTGGTTGATCTTGTTGGGGCCACAGAAAGGTAGTTCAAAGACTAAGAGGGAGCCTATCGGTGAGAACAAAAAACCAGTCATAGCACGATGGCTGCCGGTTGTCCACATACCTGCCAGCTCATAAGGACAGAGTAGCGAAGTGGATGATGGATGGCAGCATAGCAGTCGTAGCCCATGACACCCAGTAGCATGCAATTAGTGACAGCAAAACCGAGGGAGAAAAACAGCTGAGTGGCACAGTTCATAAATGAGACTGTTCTGAGCAGAAACAACAGGTTTATGAGCAGCTTGGGCAGGACAACAAAGGTGCAACACGTCTCAGGGATGGAAAGAATCCCTAGGACGCAGTACATGTGTAAGTGGAGGCTGCGATCCAGGTGGACGACAGTGACCATGGTGATGTTCCCACTCAGGATAATCACATATAAGCACAGAAGAACAGCAAAGAGCGTGAGCTGGATTTCTCCAAGGCTGGAGAATGCCAACAACAGGAACTCTGCGACAGAGGAGAGATTAGTTAGGTTGACTTGGTCCCCAGGATTGATCTACAGAGAACAAGAATGAAGGAACATTGTTTACCATGAAAGGTGGAGACAGTTCCACTGGGTTGAAGAATTATAAACAGGAGAAGGGGTGAGGACTAATGCTAGTACGAGATGCCCTATCAGTCATGTCAGTTCATGGAATCATTTACAAAAACTCAGATTACATCTGTTTCCAGGGACCATTTTTGAATCTCTCACAGTGTTTAATTAAGTCTAGGAAGTTTTTTTCCTTCACATTCCCTACTTCACATAGCAATTGGGAAATGAAAATGTCTGCAGTCTTCCTGCACAGCAGCCCTGACTCAACCATCTATTATTTGTGTAATCCTCTGTGCCAAAAAGTTTCATTTTGCAGGTACTTGAAACATATACCATGTTTTATTTTTTTACGCTATTATTTAATTTTTTAAAACCTACTGAACCAATATGAAAACCCAACTCCTGTTAGTGTGTGTTTATGGAGACAATAATATTTTGTTGACTTTAATTCATCCTTTTCCTTAATCAAACAAGCTATTTGACTCACTTGATAGAGGGGAGTTGGGTGGGACCTTAGTGCATTTCAGGAACTCTAGAGAAACATAAGGTTCTCACAGTCAGGTTGGTCATTGATCTTACTAACTGCCTATCATCTGCCAAGAATATAGACATGATTCAGAATTTGTCTGTAATTGTAGTTTCAAACTTCGAAAGGAAATAAATCCAACCCATTAGACATTTCCTCAATATGAGCCATTAAATCTCTTCACAGTTTCCGTATATTTCCAACAGAACTTAACATTGCATTTCGACACAGCTGACCTCAAGGAGTTTCCACTCCTTCAATTTTTCCTTACTAAAGTATAGATAAATCCTTTTTGCCTTAATTCAACTAAAATCAAGTTTGAATTTGTAACATAATTTTAAAAAACATCAGAACAAATAGTTGAAAAACATAAGGCATAGAAGTAGACTACGAAAAGAAAATTTTTACCTACTGTGACTCAAGTGAAGAGACAACTGAATTTTTTTTCATTCTGATACTTATATATTTGATTAATATACTTGCTAATTGCAATATTTAGGGTATTTAGGGCTGTACAGTAAGTCCACAAAATGAAATATCGAGACAACTGAATTTTGATCCTACACTTTAAAGGCATATTTCTTAATCCAAATCATCTCTGAGTGTTTTTGCTTTGGGTTCCTTCACTTTCAAGAGAGGGCATGAAGCAGAAGTATCAGTTTCATTTTTCTGTCTGAGGGGAGCATAGTGACCAGTAGACTAATGGATATATTTGACATGTTCTCTGAGTAGACAAGTCATTACTTCCATCAATGTATTCATTCATTAATATATTGACTTATTGATATATTAAGTTAATGAATACTTAAATTTAATAAATGCCTATTTATTAAATTATATCTATCTTAGGTTAAGTAAAGTATCATTCTTAAGTGAAATAATAGTAAATCACCTTGCCTTCTTCAATCCAACAGACCTATTTCTCTATATTCCCTAGCATATAGCTATTAGAATTTGGTGAAACCTAGAAATCTTCTAATCAAATAAGACTCCAAAGTTAATATTACTACCATCATTTCTAATTCTGAAATGGCTCCATTCTATTTCTTTCTACCACTGACATCTCAGTACCCCAATGTAGTCCCGCCTTCTCTGCTGAGAATTCTGAGCAGTATCCCCTAAAGCATCATTGAAGAACTTTTCTTTTGTCTTTTATTAGCTGTGGCCCCAACATGCTGATTTATGTTTATATTTTCCAAAACTTCAGGGAGCCATTATTGCAACATTATTTTTGGCACAGTTCCAATCCTTTCAATGAATAAATGCAGAAAACAACATGGATCCTGAATCTCACGGGTCCAATAGGATAAAAAGGAAACGGGAGAAAACTAACGAACATTGGCAATTAGTTGGCAACGAATGAATCCCAGGTTGCCTAGTAGCTCATTAGAAGCTGAAGGCTGTTGCAAATTAGGAAAAGAGAAGTAAATGTGGCAAACCCGCATTACAGGAAGTAACACAGGGCTGTATTTTCTGAGGTCGTTAAGCGAGGAAGAAGCCCTTTTCTTCCTTGGGCTTCACCAGGGCAAATAAAGCCTTGCTTTATCATGGCAAAAGAAGAAACTAAGTTCTTCCTTGTAGTCTGGGTTCATCTGAGCCCCACAAGTTCAGTTTCTGCACCAATGAGAAGGGCATAGGAGTACAGTGTGAGGGATGAAGAAAAGAGTGCTATCTTAGCTGGCAAAACTGAGACTTTGCAGAACAGCAGCAAAGAGCAGATTCGAGGACTGAAGGAAAGTTGTGGAGTGTTTGGGTGCAGGTCACAGAGGTGATAACTCCACTTTTCCCCAGCTTGCTCCAATCAAGTGTCTGCCTCAAGGGTAGGGAATAGGATTAAAATACCGTAGTGTAGATTCCTGGAGGGCTAGTCCCCTAATTACCCTAAATCTTTTCTGCAGTTCTCTGATAGACTGACCCAAGGTAGATGATAGGGGAATAGGCTGAAGAAAACAAAATTAAATGCCTGTTATACATTTGTGTACTACGGTTTTCATATCCTGTATTTGAAATAAAGTTAAAGTCAAGTTCTCTATTGCTGGAGTCAGCCAACACAATTTCTACACTTTTAAATTTCCTAGAAATTGTTATTCTTCCTCTTCTATGAGATAATGAAGAAAAATTCACCGTCTCTACCCTCCCTCGGAAGTCATGACTCACTCAGAAGAGGAGGTTCAGGGAGCACTGCAGGCACTAAGATCAAGATCTTCCCCACTCGACTCTGTCGCAGACTCATCACTGGCTCCCAGCAGAGATGTTCTTGTTGGCAGTCCCCAGCAGTGGTCCTCAGAGCAGCAGAAACTCCTAAATGAGATTATTATTGACTCAGAGTCTTTTTATTTCCAGTTATACCATTTTTAGAGGCTACCAACAGAGATCTGACAGCAGCCACTGCTGCTTTGAGAAATTTTCAAATGTGCACAACAGTCCCTCCCAAGAGCTGCTGAATTCCTGGGTTTCCTGGCCATCTGGTCTGCTCAGTGCATCGCCCTGAATAAGCGTTTCTCCACAGGGAGCTAGTCAAGCCCTCAGCCTTGGTGCTGCACAGCCTTTCGAAGAAATCTGTCCAAAGACCTCTGAGGTATCAGAGCAGAAATAAATCTGAAAAATACTGCAGTTAGTCACATTTCTAGAATCGCTGCTTGACCCAGTTATGGACTGAGGACAGCCTCCATCATTGTGTGTGCCAACTCCTGTGAATACAGTATATGTGTATATATTCTCTTGGTTATGTTTCTCTGGAGAACCCAAACCAATACACGAAACACACTTTGCACATAAATGATTAATAGAAATGGAAATAGTAAGGAATAAATCTTAAAAATTATAAAAAGAAGACTGTTGCATGTTGTCAGTAGTTTAGATTTTCATGTGAATGAAGCACAATACAATCCAGCACGAGAAAAAGGACTCTGTTCGCTTAAATAACTGGGAAGCTCAAGAGAACTCTGATCAGACAGGGCTCAGTTCAGAGACTTGCACTGCATCGTTTCCTGAGTCTTGACTCAGAGGTCAACCTGGTCCACATCCATAATTTACTTTTTCTCTTCAACATGTATTTCTCTTTAACATGTATCACAGTTTGATGTGCATTTATGATTATATTTTTAATTTACATATCTCTATTTTCCAACTCCATAGGAAAATATTCCTGTTTTCCTTAATGTTTTACCCCCATCTCTAGAATATTGCCTGATACATAAATATTCAATGAACACTTGTTGAATAAATGCATATTTTTTTCTCTTTCTTTCACATTTTGTGCTAGATATCTTATTCAATAAGTTAGCTTTATCCAAATAGCAGGAAAAAAAATCAAGATGAAAGTCTTAAACTTCCGCTTTTAGCCATGCAATTCAAATTCTCAGTCTCACACAGTTAAATTTAATCAAGATTCTTTCTAGATAGAAGTTGATGAAATGTGTGAGATTTAACAGGGCTTTTTGCCCAACATATGACAAAGGATGGAAGAACTAGGGCTTGTTCCTTGACTAATATGCTTGAAATGGTTCCAGGATAAATTATGTCTATTGTAACACAAAAAGAAAAAAAAAATCCAAGTTAAATTAGACTAAGTAGATACAAAGGAAATGGAATCCACTTCATCACTCCCATATCTGAACAAACATCAGAACATCAAATGATGCGTTGCAGGCAAATTTAGTGAATCATAGGCTATGACATCACCAGAGGCCCAATTCATCTCTTTTCTTACCTTTCTTTCTCCTTTATTTCAGTTTAATTCCTTTCCTAGTTTGCCTTATGATAGTGAAAAAGGAGGCAAAATTGAGGTCATCTTTCTTTTATCTTGCTTGCACAGAGAACCAAAATAAGAAGAATCTGAATGTTGAGAGTATATTATAGGAATTAGACTCATTTTATGTTCCAAACTGTTGTGGGTATTGTGAGAAAACTGTAAAAATGTTACACCAGCAGCAGCAGCAACATTTCCTTGGCCTCTGGATTTTAGCTGTGATCAAGTGCTCTTAAGATCAATAATTCCAGTGACAGACTCTTGACTGTTTCAAACTTTCCAATAATTTGTAGGTACATAATTTCTTGAATTAAATTTTCTTCTTAAGGTACTTATATAATTTTATATTCCCTGCATTAATTTCCATCTAATCAGTGATTCAGTAGGCATTAGAAAAAATGTTTAAATTGCATAAAAATATTTTATTAATATTATGGGGTTATAACTTTCATAAAAGTAAAGGCAAGTAGAATTTTGTTTCTCATCTTAATGAGTAAGTACTTAGTATGCCAACCCTCTTGAAGATAACAACTACTAACTCTGGAAAAAACACAAAGAGCAACAACTTGAAGGCACTGGAGATAGGATAAAAGCAGGCAGATACAGAACGTATTCAACACTAGAAAGAAAGTACACACGATGGTTTCTCTTGATCATACAAGAGTGAAATACAAGCCCTGAAATAAATGCTGGCCTCTCACCAGAAAACATGGGGGCCAGAGAACACAATCCTAAAAATGATAAGAGGAAAAAAAATTAATAAAAATACCAATTCAGGATTATATTCCCACTGAAAATATTCTTCAAGTTTGAGGGCAGAATACACAGATTTACATAATTAAAAAAAAGAGACAGAAATTGTCATTAACAGATCTGTACTACCTGAAATACTAGAAGAAATTTTTCAAGAAAAAGGAAAATTATACCAGACACAAATGCAAATAGGTGTCATAAAATAAATATTTTAATTTTTCCCCTTAGGCCTTCTGAGTAGAGAAACCTGAGATCTAGTTTAAAGGACAAGTTCTGAAACCTGAACTATAGCTAAATAGTTAGTGAGAGATTTATCTTCCCAAACTTATGTGTTTATATTTCAATGGGGGAAGTTAACAACTATTCCATTTCTACGTAAGCTCCAGATTTCTAATTTCAGGGTTTCTATTATATAGAACAGCCCTCATACATGTAGGGTGATATCTGGATCCTATCCTATAACCACAGAAGAATTTGGTCAATAGAAACCTATTCAGTTATTGCTGTAAATAATGATAATCTATCCTTGCTCCAAAACCTTATCTTTACATTTGAGACACTATTAATCAATACAGATATTAAAAACCTATGATGAAGAAGAAATTATGAGTATTAAAAGCATAAATATTTGAGTAAACACAAAATGTTATTTTTCTTAATTTCTTTGGAATATGTATGAATAAAGCAAAAATTATTACATTGTCCTATGGCGTATTTTCATTTTTTAATTTTTTTTAATTGAAGTATAGTCAGTTTACAATGTTGTGCCAATTTCTGGTGTACAGCATAATAGTTCAATCATACATATACATAGATATATTAGTTTCCATATTCTTTTTCATTGTAGGTTACCACATGATACTGAATATAGTTCCCTGTGCTTTACAGAAGAATTTTGTCTTTTTATCTATTTTATGTATAGTAGTTAGTATCTGCAAATCTCCAATTTTCAATTTACCCCTTCCTACCCCCTTCCAAACCTAGTAACTATAAGTTTGTTTTCTATGTCTGTGATTCTGTTTCTGTTTTGTAAATAAATGCATTTATCCTTTTTTTTTTTAGGATTCCACATATGAGTGATATTATATGGTATTTTTCTTTCTCTTTCTGGATTACTTTGCTTAGAATGACAATCTCCAGGTCCATCTATGTTGCTGCAAATGGCATTATTTTATTATTTTTATGGTTGAGTAGTATTCCATTGTATAAATATACCACAACTTCTTTATCTAGTCATCTGTCTATGTATAGAGATGTAATCAGTTTAGAATAAAGGATATGTTAGGAGTAAATGGATTTATGTAATTTCAAAGCTTCTACATTTCATGTGTAGTCACACAATATTAATTCTAAGCAAACTGTGAAAACTAAGAATGTAACTGTATTTCAGTTCTAAACCTTCTTTTAATTGCTCTGGTTGTGATACTGGAATATTTCTCCTTTGCCAGCTGACACGATATTAAGCTTTGTCAGTGGAAGGTGATAGAGGGCCACCAGAGTTAGAAGAGAATTGTCTCCCTGGTTCTGGTGTGCTTGCCTCTGCCTGGAGGCTAGCAGCACGTGGGACACTCAATGGTAATGGCACTCCCTCTCAGGCAATTTCAGCAGTACCATCTCCAGAGGCATTTTCCCAGAGAATTCCATGCTGAGGCACCTTCCCATGGATGGCTTCCTTCAGTACCCCAGAGGGTGGCTTCCCTCCAAGTTTTGAGGTATATCACCCCCTCATAAATGGCTTCCCCCAGGAACCAAGAGAGAAGAATCCAGAGGGAATTACACTGATTCCAAGACTTATTTATAAAGCTGTATTTAAATAGATAGTTGTTATTAGCATAAATGTAGACAAAGAGATAAAATATGATGTCCAAAATTATATCCACATCGATAGATTCAGTTTTCTATGAGGTTGTCAAGCCAATTCAATGGTGAAAAGACAGTATTTTCAACAACAGTGCATTTGGGCAGGGGAAAGAACTGCACTGTTCTCACACCACATGACAAATAACTGGAAATGGATTATATCCTGCCTACAAGAGCTGACATTATAAAACTTCTTAAAAATAGCATTAGATAAAGTCTTAGTGAGCTTAGGTTTTGCAAATCTTTCTTAAATATGAGACAAAACGTGTGAACTATAAAAGTCAAAATCAGTACATTGCACTTTAGCAAAACTAAAAATAAACTACTGCTCTTCAAAAGACACTGAAAAAAAGTAAAAAATCACAGCATGGGAAAAGTATTTGCATAATATATATGTGACAAAAAAATTATACCTAGAAAATATAAGTAATTCTTAGACAATTCAATAAAAATAAAAATGATCCAATTAAAAATTAGAAAGATATTTCAATCAGGAAACGGACAAAAAATTTGAGAAGGCACTTAACTAAAGAAAATATAGAGATGGCCAATAGACACACAAAAACATATTCGGCATATTTAGTCACCAAGGAAATTCAAATTCCAACTGCAATTGGATATCATTATACATCTACCTGATGGATGGAATTAAGACTGGCAAGTTTGAGTATGCCAAGCAACTGATAACCTTCGTACATTGCTATTGAAAGTGTGAGATGGCAAAACTACTTTGCCCAATTGTTTGGAGATCTCTTTTAAGTTAACATATATTTACTATATAAATCAGCAATTCCACACATAGATATTTGCTTAATATAATAAAAAAAAAAACCTCCATACAGTTACGTAGGTACATGTACACAAACATTTGTGCAGCTCTGCTCCTAAGACCTGTAAATTGAGAAATAACTAAATGTGCATCTTCATGTGCCTGGATAAACAGAGTGTAGTGCGTTTATACAATGAAACAAAAAGAGCGAACTACACACACAACACAGATAAATTTCAAAAAATACACCCAGTGAAAGAAACCAAAAAGCACAAAAAACACATGGTACGTGATTCTATTGGCAAGAAACTCTAATACTGTCAAACAAAGTTTCAGTGACAGAAAGCAGTCAATGGTTTCCTAGGACTGATGGTGCTACAGTGGGGGGACATGAGGGAAAGTTTGGAGGTGACAGATGTGTTATATCTTGACCGTGGTAGTGGTTACACAGGTATTCGTATTTGTCAAAACACGTCAAACTGTATACTTTAAATGGGTGTCTCATTGCATTTAAATTATGCTGCCTTGTATTTGGTTAAGAGATGAAACAGAAACAAATGAAACTCACAGCACACATAAAAGTTAAGGCTATAAGGCTCTGGAAGTGAATATAAGGGAATAGTCCCTTAATCTTGGTTACGAAAATGTTTCTTACACAAAACACAAGAAGCATTATAGATAAAAGAAGCACTAAAGATAAAAAAAAAAAGAGAAGTAAATATATATATTTGTAGAAGTTCACTATAAAATATATTTTAAAAATTATTTTTTATTCATCTGTAAAAAAGGATATCTTGCCTTTTGTAACAACATGAATAAATCCTGAGGGTATTATACTAAGTGAAATATGTCAGACAGAGAAACACAATAACTATAGAATTTCACTGACAGGTAGAATCTAAAACTCATAGACATACAGAGTAGAATAGCGGTTGCCAGAGGCTGAGGTTGGGAGAAATGGAGAGATATTGATCACAAGATACAAACTTTCATTTATAAGACAAATAGGTTCTGGGGATCTAATATACAGCATGGTGACAATATTAACAATACTCTACTATATACTTCAAAGTTGGTAAGAGAGTAAATCTTAAATGTTCTCACTACAAGAAAGATAATTATGTGATCTAATGGTGGTGTTAACTAGCCTTATTGTGGTAATCATTTTGCAATATTTACATGTATTAGCTATCAAGTTGTACACCTTAACTTACCACAATGCTGTTTGTCAATATATCTCAAAAAAGCTGGAAAAAGGAAATCAATGCTGTGTTGTCCTGAGGTAGGGAGTCAATCAGAAAATAGAAAGATAACTTTTGAGGTGACAGAAATAATTGTATTTTTTTTAATCATGTGGAGGTTAAATGAATGAATCTTTGTAAAAAATTCACAAGTAACTTACACTTAAAATACTTGAATTTTATTTATGTAAATTATTCCTAATTTAATAAGGAAAAAGTAAATTCAAAAGAGAAATTATGACACCCAAGGCCACATTTAAAAAAAATTGATTCAACAAAATATACTTAAGGAACCCAAATTATAATATTAAAAATTGTGAAAGAGAAAGCCGAGAAAAAGAACAACCTTTACTGGTAGTCCTGCTATCAGGCGAACAACAAAAAATAACTTCCAATAGTAACAGCTTAAAAATCAATTGGCCAGTCTGAGAACATCAGCCAAACCAGGAAAAATTTACAGGCTCCAATTAAGAGTCGAATACTTTCTGATGACAACACAAGAGGGTGCCCTACAGCCACAAAACTGGGAATATTATACTAGACCCCCCGCCCCTTCTAAGAGTACAAGAAAATCAGTCTCACATAAACATGAACCCAGAAAAAGAGCATGCTCAGATCCCATAGAAATTTACTATAGAAAAAAATAAAAAGAAACAGAACATCTCTATAGGAAAAAACTTGTGCCTGTGTAGTGGAAACCAAAATGCTCCACACAAGTTCTCCTTCAAATAAAGGACTTGCTGCCCAGGGTGATGGTAGTGTTGTGCGTAGGTAGGCTTCTCAATTACATCTCAATAAAATTGGAAAAAACAGGCAAAAAGGAATTGAATACACATATTAAGCAACTGTTATAGAGTTTCATATTACTGAAACAGCTGATTAGAAAACATATTTTGGAACAGAGAATTGGCCAGCCAGGTTTTTCACTTCATTTTTCTAATAATTCATTTTTATTTTATTTTGCTGAAATATTGTCTTGTGATAAGATGGAAAAAGAAAATTAATTGGCCCTTCACTGCAGATGTTTTAAGAAGCGCTGATCGAGAAGCTGTGTCCCTTATTAAAACCTTAAGCCAATCTTACTCTTTTCAGCGTCACCTGAGAGACTCAGTTGTGAGGAGAAAGTTCAAACACAGTTTTGTGCTGTGAATTGGTTGCTTGTATAATTTTTTAACACCCCCTGTGTGCTGTCCTTTACTGTGAGCCTTCTTGATGGGTCCTTTTATGCTTTTTATACTCCTGTTATCATTTTGGTGGGTTTAAGGGTAGAATATATATGCTGAATCCCAAAAGGTTTATTTAGAATTAAAAAAAAAAAACAGACTTCATAACAAAATTAATAAGTCAGTTTTGCTAGGAATTTAATAAAAAGCTCATTTGTATATGCAGTTAAGTATTTGGATTCAACACCATTAAACCATGACAGTTCACATATCCTCAAAACAAATAATACTACGCATACTGAAAATTAATTTAATGAAAATACTTCATCAAGAATAATTTGGGAGAAATAAATAATAAAAATCCAATAAATTCTAAAAATAGAACTTATATAAGTCACATTTTTCTCATTAACACAGCACACAAAACTATAAATAACAAGTTATTTAAATAGCAGCAAGAAAATATTTATAAGAAATAAATACTCCATTTCTAAAAAAAAAATTGAGTAATAAATGACAATTGCAAACCTATCAGGAAGGAAAAAAACAACCGAACAAAATAATTGAGATGTCCAATGCTATGCTTATACAGAAATGTAGTAACTTAAATGCCTTAATTATTTAACTAATAAGAAGGAAAATAATCTAAAAAGACTTAATCTGAAAACTGAGAAATGGGAGCCAATAATAGAGATATGTGTAGTAATTTTAAAATGCGAAGGCTGGATATAACCTTAAACAAAGAGGACCATCAGAGATTTGGGGTTAACAAGCCAAACATAGAGCAAGAGATAATGGTTGTTGAGACCCTTTTGAGAACTATGTCTGGAGGAAGAGGAGAAGCAGGAGAGTTTTTTAATAACAGATGTTTGCTATTGCCCTTAATCTTTGCAAAAAACTTGAGATATATATATATGTATACATATATACACACACACATACATATATATACATGTACACATACATTACTATGTCTGCTTTACATAAGAGATCATTACAGCCCCACAAACAACTCATCCAAGGCCACACAGTTATACAGAATAGACTAGAAGCTTTTATGACAGTTAGAGACACATTTCACCCAAATGTGTGTGAACTCTTGAAAAATGTTTTAATTATAAAGACTTAACAGAAAAACCAGTCTTCCTAATCATTTTCCAAATGGCCAGCTGTACATCTCTGTTCCTGAGGCTGTATACCATGGGGTTCAACAGTGGGGTGATGACGGTGTAAGTCACTGTCACCAGCCTGTCTGTGCCTGTTGTATACTGGGCTGAGGGTCGCAGGTAGACAGAGGACGCACAGCCGTAGTGAACAATGACCACGATGAGATGAGAGGCACAGGTGGAGAATGCTTTCCGCTTGCCTTCAGCTGATGAGATCTTCAGGACAGTGGAGACAATAAATCCATAAGAGATGCAGATGAAGATCAAAGGCACAACAAGCACCAAGACCCCACAGATAAAGATGATCAGTTCATTGATGTAGGTGTCAGCACAGGCGAGACGGATGACTGCTGAAATATCACAAAAGTAATGATTGACCTTGTTGGAGCCACAGAAAGGGAGGCTAAAGACCAAAGTTGTTCCCACCAGAGATACTATAAAACCACCAAGAATACAAGTCACTGCCAGTTGCCCACATACCCTCCAGCTCATGAGAATGGCGTAGTGCAAAGGCTGACAGATGGCAGCATAGCGATCATAGCCCATCACTCCCAGAAGCAGGCAATTGGTGACAGCAAAGCCAAGGAAGAAGTACATCTGGAAGACACAACTCATGAAGGAGAGTGTCCTGAGTACAGAGAGCAGATTGATAAGCATCTTGGGCAGGATAACAATTGTGTAGAAGGTCTCAGAGGTGGAAAGGACACCTAGAAAGAAGTACATGGGTGTGTGGAGGCCGTGATCCAAGCAGATGACTGAGATGATAGTGAGGTTTCCACTCAGGATGATCAAATAGAGGCAGAGAAAGACCACAAAGAGGACACGCTGCAATTCCCCAAGGCTGGAGAAACCCAGCAGGAGGAACTCGGTAACGCAGGAGGAATTGGCCATGGAGCGTTGATCCCACACAGTCAAGTCGATGTGACCGGGTCCAGAGAACTTTGAAAGTGAGAAATCAGGGTGACTTACCCTTTATAAAGTAACTAGCACAAGTCTGGTTTGAGAGAGAAGCCACAGGCATGGGAGAGAGAAAAAAGGATTGGAAACCAAGCAAAAATTATCCTAAATCAGTATGCACCCACAGTGCTAATTTTCTGTCATTGATTTTAGTAGTGCATTTGGTGACAAGTGTTCATGTCAAATGTACAGATATTTATTCAAAGAAAGTCAATTCTTCAGGCCTCCTTCATGTAGCCTTTTATAGTCTCTGCTTAAATTTTAGTAATCTAATCCTCAAAAAAAACTTTATCTACATTAATTATTATTTTAAGTGGTCATCATTTTATCCACATTACTGACACATGTATTCCATCAGTGATACCACCGATGTCTGAAGATCTACTTCCCTCCTATTTTTAATACTTTCTTCATCTAGGTCAGAACCATTGATTTGTCTTCATAGTGCTTGTCCTTGAAGAACAAAGTTCCCTTAATTTTATGAGGGCTGTGTGTCAATCATACCTCAATCAAACTGAGAGAAGAAAAGTGCTGCTCTCTCATTTTCTTTTCTGATTATCTGGTGGTTTTCACCATTATCTCCCTAACTAAACCTTTTAATTTTAATAGCACGTGATTGTTGGTGTTAAAGTCCTTTGCAAATAACAGAATTTTTATCATTGTTTAATCTTTTGCTTAGCAAAGGGTTAGTGAATTTTTTAAATGGGACTAGAATCAAAAGCTTTGGCTCCTCTTTTGTGTCTCTGAATTGCCTTATCTCTAAACTTTATAAATAAGAAATACACACTGTGTTTTTGACCGGAACAAAAACTCCTCTAGTATTCTTCCTTAGATATCATGTCTACCATTCCAACTTTCTGGTCTCCTTTTTTTGAGTATTTTCTCTTATTAGGATCATTCTCAGGACAGTGACTAGTTATCCAAAGAAAGGTGGAGTTTCTGAAAGGAAAAAAAGGTCGCATTACTCAATGGCTATTCCATGATTCTCTCCTGCCAACCCCTACAATATGTCACTTACTTTTACAAACTCATCCTTGGAACCTATGTGGGAGCTAAAGTTTGAAAATAAATTTACAATGGAAAACACTGACTCTATTTAACAGAGTCTAGGTGCCGCATAAAATATTTGGCAAATAGGAGATAGTGTCCTGAATTTGGAGAGGTGGTTATTACATATTCAAAGAAAGCTTTGGAGGAATGAAAAGAAAGAAAAAGGAAAAGGAAATATAGGGTAATTAAATTGTCTTCTTAACAAGTGGAAAGAGTAAACTGATTTTTCATTATTTTGCTCAGTAACTTTATCACCTGTAGTGTTAAAGACAATTTCTTAAGTTGGTTAAAAGGGCAACTAATTCTACCCCCATCTACATTTACAACCTTATGCTCTAAATTTTAATCACACAGGCCTTGCACTAAAATACACACAGTTTTCTATATATGCCTTTGTATTTCAAGGCTTCACGCTGAGAGAGAGAGAGATCTCAGCCTCAAATACATGTTAACTTTCATCTCTGGCCCACTCATTCTTCACAATTTTAAAAGTCACTAGTTTTTGAACTTTCTGTAATGTGTCTAGGGAGAATTTTTTGTTTCTAATATATTTAAAGCTTGACTTATTTAAAGCTTGTTTCATGTGTCTTTATGAAAATACTCAACATATTATATCCAAATTATTTTCTCCTGGCTGTCTTTTCAATAGACTCGACATCCTCAGAGATAAAGACCACAACTTACTCTCTGTGTAACCTCAAAACACAGCTCAATACTTAAGTCAATAGAATATATGGGATACAAGTGCTCCCTGAATAAATAAATTAAATAGCCCATTATTAATTAATAATCATTTCAGTTAGTTCACTTTATAGCAATTTGGCCCCCTTTGCACCACCATGTGCCTCCTAAGTAAAAATGCTTGAACATGTATTTCCTGTAGTTTTTGTTCTTTCTTTCTAATACTGTATATCCTCCAATGAAAAAAATCAAAACTTATCCCGCAGCCATACCTTCTTCTTGATGTTGGTTCTATCTTTATCCTTACACTTTTTTCCACCATCCAACTGTCCTTTCTATCATTTGATCACATATTTTCCACTCCTAATGAGTAGGGGAAAAGAGATCACTGGCAACAATTTTGAAATTTGACATTCAAATAAATGACTGGATTGTCACTGCTCTTCTCAATAAGGAAATAAAAGTTCCTAAATAAAAATTAAAATTTCATATTCTGTCAAATTATCTAAGAGTCCAGTGACATGCAGGTATCTTCATTCTCAGACATCGATGAAGGTTTCTAGGTGAAAATTGCCAAAATTATCTTCCCTGTCATAATGCCCCAGGGTTTTTCTTCCACAAACTGTGGGCCAGTGTAAGAAAACTATCTGCATTGCTCCACACAAAAATATCACCTGTGCCTTTATCCTTGGGGCAGTTCCTCAGTGAGCATGACAATGGTCTTTCCTTCTTACATTAGCGATGGCCTCAATGCATTGGTTGTTACTGAGATTCCTGTCTCCACAGGGAGTTAATTACCACATGGCGCCCAATGCGTGTCCATAATTTCGCCAATTAGTAAGTAGGACTGTAGTAATACACCATGAGAATTCGTTGGTCAAAGAGAAGGCCCTTTCTAATGCACCGTGGACGTTAGTTGGTTTCCTCTTAGAAATTCTCTGGGGATTTATTAGAGCTGTAGAGGTTTTCTTGGTCCTATTTGTTAAAACAGACATAATGGAACAACTGCCTTTGAGTATCCCTTACCTAATGACTAAAATTTTATTTTCAGTTGGGAAGAAACGATCCATTTCACATTCTCATTTCTGAAAGCTAGAAGAGGGTGAAGTATTAGAACGCCAGAGGCAGCATAAATCTTTCAGACACATGGGAAACTCATTTGCTCCTGGAATGTAACGTGAGCATGGCTGATATTTGCTCAATAAAGAAAAAGAAAATGTGGGTTGTGGAGTAAGATGTAATAGTGTCCTGTTTCAGGTTTTAGCTGAGACTGCTCCCTTATTACAACTACCTCCTAATTTCGCTTTGCGTATTTATTCCTTCTGCCAGTGAGTCCAGACACTTTGGGCTGGAAAAGGAGAAATACTAGACACTCATGGATGTCTCTCTTAGGGGCTCATGTGACCTGCTCTTGTATAAGTTACATTAGAGATGCTGTAGGGATGGAACAGGAGGAGAAAATTCTAAGGTATTAAGTAAGAATTTGATGACCAGGACTCAGTGGCTTCTCTCTCATTTAGTTATGTCACAGATCGGGACCATGGCTAGCTCTCCAGGAAGTATTTCAGTGAGAAAATTCATCCACAGGCAATAACTTTCCCCTGAATCAGGGTAGGCTAGATGACTACTTGTACCAAGAGATTATAGCAAAAGTAATGTTATACTGGTTTATAAACCCTGGTCTCTAAAGTCTGTCAGCTTCTACTTCCCAACACTTGGAACATCAACTTTTGTACCCTAGACACCATATTTTTTTTTAATTAAGGTATATTTGATTTACAATATTATATTAGTTTCAGGTTACAACATAGTGATTCAATATTATCATGAATTATACTTTATTTACAGTTATTATAAAATATTGGCTGTATTCCCTGTATTGTACAATATATAATTGTAGCTTATTTATTTTATACATGATAGGTTGTACTTGTTAATCTTCTGTCCTCATGGTGCCCACCCTCTTTTCCCTCTCCCCACTTGTTACCACATTTGCTCTCTGTATCTATGAGTCCATTTCTGTTTTGTTATATTCATTTGTTTGTTTTATTTTTTTAGATTCCACATGTAAGGATAACATAAAGTATTTATCTCGGTGTGACTTATTACACTAAGCACACTACCCTCCAAATCCATTCGTGTTGTTGCAAATGGCAAAATTTCATTCTTTTTATGGCTGAGTAATATTCCATTATATATATGTACATGTATACATAGATATATACACACATACATATATATCACATCTTCTTTATCCAATCATCTGTTGATACACTTGGGATGTGTGTATCTTTTTGAATCAGCATTTTCGTTTTCTTCAGATATATGCTCTGGAATGGAACTGTTGGATCATATGGTAGCTCTATTTCTAGTTTTTTGAAGAAATTCCATACTGTTTTCCAAGTGGCTGTACCAATTTATATTCCTATCAACAGTATACTAGGGTTTCCTTTTCTCCACATGCTGCCAACATTTCTTATTTGTAGACTTTTTGATGATAGCCATTTGAACAAGCATGAGGTGATAGCTCACTGTAGTTTGATTTGGATTTCTCTGATGATTAGTGATGTTGAATATGTTTTAATGTGCCTGTTGATCATCTGTATGTCTTTGGAAAAATGTCTGTTCAGGCCTTCTGCCCATTTGTTAATCATTTTTTTTTTTTTAGTGTTGAGTTGTTTGAGCTTTTTATGTTTTAGATATGAACCCCTTATCAGCCATATCATTTGCATGTATTTTCTCCCATTCAGTAGGTTATATTTTCATGATATCATGATCTCTTTTTCTGTTCAAAAGCTTTTAAGTTTAATTACGTCCTTTTTGTTTATTTTGGCTTTTGTTTTCTTTGTCTTCGAAGACAGACCCAAAAAATAATGCAGCAATTTCTTTTCAAAGAATGTTCTGCCTATGTTTTCTTCTAGGACTTTTATGGTTTCTGGTCTTACATTTAGGTCTTTAATGGATTTTGAGTTTATTTTTGTATATGATGTGATAGCATGTTCTAATTTCATTCTGTTACATGTAGCTGTCCACTTTTCCCAGCACCACTAATTTAAATGACTGTCTTTACTCCATTGTATATTCTTGTCTCTTCTGTCATAGATTAATTGACTATAGGTGTGTGGGTTTATTTCTGGGATTGCTATTCTGTCCCATTGATCTAGGTGTCTGCTTTTATGCCAGTATCATACTGTTTTGATTACTATAACTTTGTAGTATAACTTTATAACATAGGAATGATGTACATCGACTAAATAAAAATTTATTTCAGCTAATTTAAAATATACTGCAAATTAAAATTAACCTGAGATCATCAAATTAGCTGTGGTAATATGGACTATATGACCAGCAACAAAAATGCTTGGAAATAGGATTATAAATTGGTTGTAAGTTTATCCAAAAAAATTCAGCAACATATGTGTTTGGCTCAGTTTTGGGGAGTTAGCTGAGAGTTAGTCTAAAACCTAATAGTATCTCAGCCATTGTTGAACATCATTCCAAGTGATGGAATAGTGCATGTGGATTATAATTGTGCTTTTTTTCATGGCCCTTGCAATGCTGCAAGTTCATTGCTTTTGTGGGTATTGCAATATTCTCCATAAATTCTGACTGTGAAGAACTATGATGGTAGACATGGACTATTGTATGATACCCTAGGATATCCTGGAAATAATTTCATCAAATATATGTATAATATTGGGGGAAAAAAAGGTAATTCAGCAAAATGTATCAAAACTGTTAAATATATTCATCCAATTTGTACTTCTAATTTCATTTTTTAAAAAAAATCTCTCCTACTATAACAGATTTATGTATAAAGATGTATTTATAATAAGGAACACTCAGAAGTCACAATACAAACTTTTATTAGGTTCTGTACTAGGTTTAAGAAAGACAGTATCATGTCGTAGATGAGAGCATGGAATCTGGAGGCAGGCAACTTGAATTTGGGTCCCAGTTCTCCCAGTTTAGTGATTATGTGGCCTTGGACAACTTACTTAACCATAAACCATGTTATGGTTTCCCCATCTGGAAAACGGGCTGCTGTGAGGATAAACATATTAGCATGTGTGAAGGACCTACAACAGCACCTGCCACATAGGAGGTGCTCTATTATTGGTATTATTTCCTTTAATATTATTTTTCTTGCTGGGCTCTTTCCTCTCCACTCAAAGCAACCACTTTAAAACAGTGATTTTGAAACTTTATGCTTATCTCATCATGAAGGTTATAGAATCAAGTTAGTTGTCAACACCAGTAGTTTTAAAATCCAGTTGGAGTAGATGGAGAAACAGAGAAAACATTGATAAAAATACACAAATTATGAATAAAACGTATTTAAAGTGAACCTTGTTTCCGTTTGTGTGTGTGCATGTGCACATGCGTGTTAGGTGGCAATTAAAACATTTCTTGCTCTGTCTTGTAGGAAGAGGTATGAACATACAATACACAACCTGACAGCTTTGTTGAAAAATTAACTTTCTTTACCTCTTCAGGACCCCTGATTCCCATTATCTGGTGTCTTTGACCTGACTGATTCTTCTCAGGAATCAAAACTGTGGAATCTGAAGGGAATCAGTGTTTGTGAAAAGGTAAGAAATATCCACGACACTGTTTTCAATACTGCTTGCCCTTTCTCTCTCATGGTAGGGTCAGAAGGGGGAGATTCAAAGAGACAAACCCATTCAATATTTGACTGGTTCAATGTGTGGCGAAGGAAAGGGGAAAAAAGGTCACTGTCAGGTGCATGGTCACCTGAGTGGACAGAATTGACTTTCACCAAGACAGGTCAGGACACGAAGGTGACTGAGGGAGCTTGGCAGCAGAAAATGGAAAAACAGACAAAGCTATTCATAACACAAGCATTCCTTTCATTCCAGGCACTATACAGAGAGTAGGGTCGACAAGATGTATTTAATATAAAGCCTATGCCTTTGGGAAATTCAAAATCACTGTAGGGAGACAAAAAAAAAAACTATTAGCCTGGCCTTCTTTGCTTGTCTGTATCTTTTTCAGCTCTTTCTTGCTTCAGGACTGTTGTACATGTTGCTTTTTCTGTCTAAAAGGATCTCTGCAAATAATCCCCTTTACCTAGTGACTCCCATTTACTCTTCAAGTTACAGGTTACACCTCGGTTCCCCTGGGAAGCCATCTCCACACCATCCAATCTAAATTAGACTTCTTTTTGTATTCTCTTGCCGAGCTCCTGCATATAGTTCACTTCAGAGAATAGAATTTAACTTGCAGTAAATTATTTTTTCCTGAGTTTGTCTCTTTACTGAGACTCTGTCAAACTGGACGATAAATTTATGAGGGCGGAGACCATGAACATTTTTTGCTTCATCAATTTCCAGGAGCTAAAATAGTATCTTGTACATATTAAGCAATGAATAAACATCTGTTGAAATAATGAAAGATATAATAAAAATAAATCCTGGATGTTGTGAGAACACAAAGGAGGCAGAGGTTAATACCACTGGCAGGTTATGCCATGGACAGAGGGAAGGCTTTAGAGAGAAAGTGAGAGTGTGGCTGAAGTTATCTTGAAATATGAGCTGAAATAAGAAAATTAAACAAAGAGGAGTTATTACAAAGAGAGGAAGCAGCACATGAGAAAACAGGGCAGAATACAGAATCATGTCACTTTGAGGACCGGCCAATACTAGATTAGCTTCAGAGTGCACAATTAGGTGCAAATGAGAAATGGATGACAGTAATGTTAGCAATAACAAGGCCAGAGCGGTCGGCAGGAACTAGATGATACATTCTTGCTAACAGAGAGTTCCTGGCTTCATTGTCTATGGCAAGCAGAGTCACTGAAAGACTTTTCCATGAGTTTTCTGGCCATTAGGGAACTCTTGTTCTTTACCCTGTTAACAGTAACTCGACCCCTTTGCTTATATTACTTGAGATACTTTAGCAATTATTCCGTGATAGTAGCTGCTTCAAAGACAATAAATGGTATGATATTCAGGGACTGAATCTGGGGGCTAAAATAAGATGCTACATATATATAGGAAGAAGATTCCATAATAAAGTTCCATTCTCAAAGAACAGAAGAACAAAATAACTCAGGTAAAGGCAAAGCATTCAACATGTAGATTGAGGTGTGATTAGGAAATCAGGGACCAAACATGGGCACTGTGTTTCTTATAAAACGGAGGGGACCAAGGTTGCCTGTTGTCTTCAGGAGAGCGGGAAGCGATAGCAGGAGATGTGGGACTGGGTAGTCAGATTTTCTTCTGTTCTTTTGACCTACACAGCTTGGACGCATCTTTGCTCTCATCAAAGACATATTTGATCTTGAATGATAAATTTTAGAGCAGTGAAATATGATGAAATTTATTCAAGAAATGACTAATCTTTTTACACATCTGCATAGCATTTTTAGAGTATCACTGAGGGTAGAAAGTCAGAATGTCTTAACTTCTTTGAGTCTCATTCTCCTCATGTGTTAAAGATCCTTATGTTACAGTGTGTGTTCGACATGTAAATGAGAAAACGTGTGAAAGCACACATGCTCCCTGGCACATAACAGGCATACAGTTAACTGAACAGTTAAAAATTGGCTCTTTAATTAACAGGATGTGAAGTCTGGATGATTGCTCTTCGAAGGGCTGATTTGAATTCCTTATTTCTTAGACTGTAAATCATCGGATTGAACAGAGGAGTGAGGATGGTGTAGGACACTGATATTAGAGTGTCCTGACTTGAAGAGTAATTAGATTTGGGCCTTAAGTAAATGAAAGAGGCACAACCATAATGAACAGTTACCACAATGAGATGGGAGGCACAGGTAGAGAAGGCTTTGTATCTTCCAACGGCAGAAGGAATTTTTAGAACGGCAGAGATGATGCGGACATAGGAGACCATGATAAGTAACAGTGGAATAACCAAGACAAACACACCGAGCATGAATATGACCAACTGACTGAGGCGAGAACGATGAGATGCCAGCTTGAGGACAGGAGAGATGTCACAGAAGAAGTGATGGAGCTGGTTGGAGGAGTGGAAGGGCAGGCGAAATACCAGCGAGGTGGTGACCAACGAGACAGTGAAGCCACAGAAACAGGCAGCAGCCACTAGTCCCACACACACCCCGTGCCCCATGAGCACCGTGTAGCGCAGAGGGTTACAGATGGCCACGTAGCGATCATAACCCATGGCTGCCAGCAGGAAGGAGTGGGAGCAGCCTAGGAAGAGGAAGGTGAACATCTGGATGGCACAGCCCAGGAAGGAGATGGTCTTCTTCTGGGCCAGCAGGTCCACCAGCATCTTGGGTACAATGACGAAGGTGTAGCAAGTCTCAGAGCAGGAGAGTACAGCAAGGAAGAAGTACATGGGGGTGTGCAGGGCTCTGTCCAGCACAATGGTGGAAATGATGACGGCGTTGGTGCCCAGAGTGAACAGGTAGACGAGCAGGAAGACAACAAAGAGCAGCCGCTGCAGCCCGGCTAGAGAGGAGAAGCCGAGGAAGACAAACTCTCTCACCAGCGTCTCATTGACCCACTCCATGGTCACTGCTGCACAGGAGAGCCAGAGCCAGAGCCAGAGGCCCGGCTCCAGGGAGGGAGAAATGCACGGGAAACTCAGCGCAAAGTCTGCAGCTGGCAGGCATTTCTAAACGTTTGGTGGAACTCATTCATTCCCTCCAAGAAACATCTGCTGAAATAAGAATTAAGGCTAAACACAGAATAGGATAACTGGCGACCAGTTAGGAGGCTTTGTCTGAGCCTCAGAAAATGTTCTCTCTCTAGCAGAGGATTAAGCACTTGGCTATTAGGTTTCCCTTGTATCTTACTTATGAATTATCTAATGAATTATTGTGTTTTTCTTGCTCACTACAAGCCCAAGGCAACTAGCTCTCCAAAACTGAGAATAATGGTTAACTTCAGCTATCTGAACTTGATCAGAGCATGGAATAAAAGAAATGAGTAGTGCTCAGACACAGCATGTGAACTTCAGATTATCAACCAGAAAATGAGAAGGGAGAGGAAGAATTAGATAAACTCTAAGCAAAAGTGTAAGAGGATTTGTGTTTATTGATGACTTATTATATGCTAAAATACGTGGTAAAAATATTATATATCTTCTGTCAACGATTCATTACAAAAATTTTACATCGATACCCAAAACAATAAGGAAAAAACCACCCTTTAGTGCTGAAACCAGTTTGAAACATTACTCAAGTTCTGCAAACTAGAATAGTGAGCCAAGGATGGAACAGAAGATAGCATTACTTAAAAGAAAACGTTCTCCTTCTTTTAGGAAGAGAAGAGTCATCAGAGTATTAGAAAGAGTCTCATTAACATGCATGTTGCAACCCTTCTCACTTTTCCCATTCTGAAACACCTCAAAGAATCTCAGAGAAACAGAGTTTTGCAAAAATGTCCAAGAGCTTGTCTCAGAGAGTGACAGAGAATGTGACAACTGGGCAGTTTTCCCCTGACACAAATCATAGGCTTTATATCTTTTACAACTTGTTCTTCTAATAAGGTTCCTTTTGAATATGAATATTCTTCTGCTAAACACAGTTTGCAAACTACTAGAAAAAAAAACTATTTCTAAAGTCATTTTTAGACCTTATATCACATGCTTTTTTTCATGGGTGTATTTCCCAGCTGCCTAAGCCTAAGAAGTAAAGTCTGTGTTCCCTGGATGCAAAATCATTTAGTAGTTATAGGCTGTATCCAGTCTTCATTTATATACTTTCCAGTATATTTAAATACTTTTACATTATTTTGTGTTGAGGAATTATCTGCATCTGCTACCAGAATTTCTTGGTTTTGCATTAGAAAAAATCTTGGGAAAATGATAAGAAAAAAGAAACTGATCATAAATTCAGATTTCCCCTAGTGTTTTGAAACAGACGGAAATCTCTTTGTCTAGGTGGAGGTGTTATATAGGGAACCTGTCTCATTGGTTTGCCTTTTCTTCATATAATTAGTATATTCATACATATGTATATAATGGGGATATACATGACATATCCATTCTTTGCATTTATAGTAGCAAACTTTGGTTTCCTAGACTCTAAGTTAAATGATTGAAAATTTCTGAAACTCACTTTATCTATCCTTAGAATTTGGAGATAATAATTTTCATTCTTTCTTCATTACTAGAAATTGGTCCTAAACTTAGTAGGTATAATTATTTGAAGTTAATATTAAGATACTCACACATGCTGGTTTTATAGTCCTTTAAAACAAATAATAGAAATTTTTCATTCTGTAGCCAGAGATATTTCTACGACATATAAATGCAAAGAATGGATATGTCATTTATATCCCCATTATATACATATGCATGAATATACGAATTATATGAAGAAAAGGCAAACCAGTGAGACAGTTTCCCTATGTAACACCTCCACCTAGACAAAGAGATTTCCGTCTATTTCAGAACACTGGGGGAAATCTGAATTTATGATCAGTTTCTTTTTTCTTATCATTTTCCCAAGATTTTTTTGTGTCTCTTTTCAACTCACTCACCTATAATCCCTACCATACTCTCACTCCACTGAGCAGGAATTATAGACCACAGAAGCTAGAGTTATCTGATTATGAAGGAGTGCCTGTATCTAGCCAATACCAAAAAAAAAAAAAAAAAGGTAGCTTGGATTATTTTTCATTAAGACCCATGAGGATAGCTGACTTCAGGTAACTGGATTTTCTACATGCTATTAATATAACCCTACAGTCTAAATGAGGTGTGGCTGATATATTTGCCCTTTTCATGGTGTATGGAGACCCAGTGGCACAGTTCATCTGAGAAAGCAGCCCCCATTGGCCAAGAACACATCCAAGACCACCACAGGGCGTCATATCAGTACTATGGACAGAAAGATATAACAGCAAAAGAATAAAAAGATCTTCCAGCCAAATACCCACAAGCCTTGAAACTAAGAGAAAAGATCCCTCCATTTGGAGTGAGAAGATCTGTATTTTAGGTCTAGCTTTGTGTGACTTTGGCCAAGGTACTTAACTTGGATATTTAGTCTCCTTATTTTAAAATTAGGTGACAGGGTAGTGACTGTAATAAACTGTTAGGATGCACGGAAGGTACTTAAGCAGAGGCTCCTTGAGTAATATCTTGCAGACGTTTTTGACTTAGGGTAAGAGTTGAGTATTGACCCTCAATAACGTTTCAACTCAAAGAGTCCAAAATTCTCTACTCAGATGATCCCCAAAGTCCCTTTATGATATTCTAGAACCTGGGGATGGAATTCATGTTATAATCCTTGGAGATGACATTTCTATACCTTATTTTTCTAATTCCTTAGATGCTCCAAGGAATTTTATATAATTTAGATTTAAACAGTGACTCAATATTTGAGGGTACTGGTTATTCAAAAAGGAAGCAAACCTATGATTTTTCAAATGCAAAATTTTGAGATATTCAAATACTTCTCTCAGGGAAAACATCAGTCAATTAACTGAGAGAAATTATGTACACAGCCTCAGAAAATAAAGAGAAGGAATTTTTGTATTCTTAGATACACATGAAAATCCTGAATTTGCCATATTAAAATGGAGTTTAAGTATCAGATTTCAATTGTAGCTGAAAACATACGTGAGTACACAGTAGAGAGGAAGTGAAGATTTAGTATATGTTTCATTTAATCCATGAAAATCCAAAAAAAAAAAAAAAAGTAAAGAAAATCTAGCAGGGAGTAAAAATGAACCAGTCTGATCACTAAGAAAACTTCAGAGAACTATATGGATGATGCCCAATCACTTTTAGTACCTGGAGTTAAAAGCAGCCCCTGGTTCTCCTTCTTAATAACCCTGGCACTGGCCAGAAAGCTGTCACTGATCTTCTAAGGAGGTCGAAAGGGAGGTGTCCACAAGCACTACTCCTCACTCAGGTCTCGACCCCACAGAGCCTCAGACTAGATCAATATCCCCACTTCAGTAAGTACCTACATTGCTCTCCTTCTTTCAATTCAGACAGAAGCAGCTATTCAGTATCTGGGATCCCTTTAAATGTAGATTCTAAGCCAAAGGTCAGGGCCTGAAGAAATATCAGCAGAAGAGAGTGAATCTGCCTCGAGATGGAAGCTCTCATCTGCCTCAACAGAAGGAGCCTCCCCTATCCATCAGGACTTTCAACGTCTCCAGCCAAAGTCATCATCTTTAGAAGTTCTGGTGACCAACATGGGGTGTGGATATTAGAAGCATATACTGTGACTGTTGGACTCCTGAGGCTGTATCTACTGCCCTGGAGACATTGTCCTGCATGGGGTTAATTAGAAGTCAACTTTATTTTGGAAAAATAACATTGCAAGGTTCTCAAAGGTAGCCTTAGTTGAGGAACCTGGGGACTAGAAGCCATAAGCATAATTAGCCCATGTCTTCATTGGAAATTAAGTCCATCTGTTATGGATTCTGCAGGAGAAATCACAATTAAGTCTGCAATGCATCAGACTAAGTGGAAAATGTTTATTGAATTTTAGGTCAGGAAACCAATGTATCTGTCCAGTGATTCTCAACTTTAATGTTTATAAGAATCAAAAGAGGGTTTCATTACAAATTTATCTTCTCAGGTTTTTGCCTATAGAAGTTCTCATTAGGAACATTGGGGTGTTCTGCAAAAACTTAAATTTTTAACAAGTATCTTAAATCTAGTTGAGCTCTATTAATAAATTACTTGTTACCTTACAAATGGTTTTTACTGGAATGACTGTATATAAAGTTGTCAATTTCATCAAAGCTACTCCAAAATCAATATAATTCCAATCCAAACTCTGGCATGAATTGTGAAGGCAACCTGAAATTAAACATTTATAAAGTTTACTTGGAAGAATAAGACACTTTTGAAAAAGGATAAGTGATATAGGGGCTCACTCTTCCCAGTAGTAAGACGTCTTAGTCATAGAAAGAACATGCTACTGGAACATAAGGAGTTAAATAAAGAGACAGAAAGGAGAGCGCAGAAAATGATCTGTGTATAGTTGGGAACGTGGTCTTTGACCTCACAAGTCAGTAAGAGCACTGTGAATATTCAGTAAATGATACTGGGAAATCCGTCTCCTTCAGTGTACCCATCACTCGGAAGGATGTGTCCTGGCAGAACAATGAAAAGACTTACCGAAGGCTCAGTTAGGGCACTACTTGTGGGACAACACATGATGGCTCCCCGTGTGCCTACTCAAGGCCATGTATACTCTGAACCAGCAAACTAGGCATCGTGCCTATCCTCCAGTAGCAAGAATATGTAGGTCTGGAAGTTGGTGTAAGGGGAGATGGAAATGGCTCCTGCCAATATTACCCCTAATGACTGACTCACATAATTTTGAGCTTTGTAATCTAGATGCGTTACTTTTCAAAGGAGTGTTGCTTCTATCAGAAAATACAAAAAACAGAAATTGAGGCTTGCCCTTCGTCACTTTAGTCCATTTCTATTGTACAAATAATTTATAGGCATAAAGGGACTTTTTACATTAGCTAGGGTAACTGATCCTATTTTTTTTATTGCTACAGAATTGATTTTATTTTTCTGAAAATGTTTTGTTTAATACAAGAATTTAAACTTAAAGTATAGATCTGTAAGTCATAGATAAATAGATCATTTTATGAGTATTGTTTAGAATAAGAAATACAGTTAAATATTTCAATTAATATGTAGATTTTTGAAAAGTACAATTATTCTAAATTTTTTGGTTTTTAGCTCCACAGATTACACACTGTTTCCCATATAGTATATCAACTTTCTTGATGAAAAAGCCAATAGGTATTTTTCTTTTTAAAAATATTTTAATTTATTTAAAATTTTTCATTGAAGTATAGTTGATTTACAATATTGTGTTAGTTACAGGTGTACAGCATAGTGATTCAATATTTTTGCAGACTATACCCCATTGTAGTAAGTTATTACAAGATAATGGGTATAGTTCCCTGTGCTATACAATATATCCTTGTTGTTTATCTATTTTATATATAGTGGTTTGTATCTGTTAGTCCCATATCCTTATTGCCCCTCTACACTTTTCTCTCCCTTTAGATAATCACAAGTTTGTCTTCTACATCTGTGGGTCTGTTTCTATTTTGCATGTACATTTATTCATATGATTTTTTTAGGTTCTACAGATAAGTGATATCATACAGGATTTGTCTTTTTCTGTCTGACTTATTTCAGTAAGTATAATATTCCAGTAGTTTATTCTTTCTGCTGCTATTGTGAATGAGATCATTTTCTTAATTTCCCTTTTGTATAATTCATTGTCTATGTATAGAAACGTGGCTGATTTTTGTGTGCTGATTTTGTATCTTGCAGCTTTACTGAAATTTGTTTTCTAGTTCTAACGGTCTTTCTGATTGAATCATTAGAGTTTTCCATATATGACTATATCATCTGCAAATAGGAATAGTTTTACTTTTTCCTTTCTGATTTGGATATATTTTATTTCTTTTGCTTATCTCATTGTTCTGGCTAGGACCCCTGATACCACATTGAATAGGAGTGTTGACAGTGGGTATCCTTCCCACTGCACCCAGTTTTAGAGAGAAAGTTTTCAATTTTCTCCCATTTATCATTATTTAGCTCTAGAGGTTTTATATGTAAACTTTACTGTGTTAAGATAAATTCTCTTATACTCATTTAGTGAGAGTTTTAATCATGATTGGATGTTGAACTTTGTCAAATACTTTTTTCTGCCTCTATTGATTTGATCATGCACTTTATTTTATTTTCCTTCATTAATGTGGCATAGCACATTGATTAATTTGCATGTGCTCAACCATCCTTGTGTCTCAAGATTAAACCTCACTTAATAATCATGTGTAATAAATTTAATGTGCTGTTGTATTTAGTTTCCTAGTATTTTGTTGAGGGTTTTTGCATATATGTTCATCAAGGGTGTTGGACTGTATTTTATCTGGTGTCTTTATCTGGCTTTGGTATCAGGGTGATGTCAGCCTTATATGTTTGAAAGTGTTCCTTCTTGTTCTGTTTTTTGGAAAAACTTCATACAAATTGGTGTTAATTCTTCTTTGCATATTTGGTAGAATTCACCCATAAAACCATTTGGTCATGGGCTTTTCTTTGTAGGTAGATCTTTGATTTCTGGTCAATCTCTTTATCTGTTAATGGTCTGTTTAAGCTTTCTATTTCTCTGTGGTACAGTTTTGGTAGATTATGTTTCTAGAAATTTGTCAATTTCTTCTAAATTATCCAATTTGTAGGTGCACAATTGTTGATAATACTCCCTTATGTCTGTTTTGTAATTCTGACACATACGTTATGTCTCCTCTTTAATTTTTTATTTTATTTATTTCAGCCTTCTTATTTTCCCTACTTATTTTAGTTAAGGCTTTGTCAATTTTGTTCAGTTTTTTTTTAAAACAGGTTTTAGTTTTATTGACTTTTACATTGTTTTTCTAGTCTCCATTTGATTGATTTCTTCTCTGAGCTTCATTATTTTATTCCTGTTAACTTTGGTCTAACTCATGTGGGTTAAACAAATGGTTTAATATTTTTGAACCTCAGTTTCTTCCATAAAATGGTAAGATCAGACAAGGAGAGCTCAAAATCACTTCCTGATTTAATGCAATTTATATGAGTCTTCCCTGCAAATCAGAACAAAAACAAAGCATAAAATCAACTTACAAAAATAAAGATAAATTTCTTTAGACATTGTTGATTGGTAACTTACTTATGTCATCACTCCTCATGCCTCCTGCTTTTCTCCTAACCCCTTATCAGTGTGCTTAACTTGTGTTACTCGTTTTTTCATACCACTATTATCAGCTTTGTACAAAAACACATTTGTGGTTTTGATGGAGGCATTTCACTTTTGTCAAAGTCTTTTTGTTCTCAATGTAAGGATGTCTAAGTCTGTTTTCCAGTGCCCATTGGAGAGACAGAACCAGAACATAATCACTGAGTCCATCCTTATAGGCTTCTCAAACTTTGGGACATCTGAAGAGCCTTCTCTTCATTATTTTCCTCCTTATCTGCCTGATCTCTCTGATGGCCAGTGTCACCATAAAGATTATCATTTGTCTGGTCTTTGTTTGTTTTTGTCTAGATTGACCTTTGCACAGGCCTATATTCTTCTTTCTCTTTGCCCTTTCCTGCTCTGAAACCTATTACACCTCAGTCACGATATAAGAAATGCTGACCAACCTGCTTTCCACAAGTCTGACTATTTCTTTCTTTGGATGTTCTGCAAAACAAATCTCTTTGTGGGTTTGGCTTGTACCAACTGTTTTTAATTGCTCTGATGAGCTATGATCACTATGCTGCCATCTGCAACCCTCTTAACTGCACACACATTGTCAGCCATGCCACCTGCGTGCAGTTGGTTTTAGCCTCAAGCTTCTGTGGTTTCCTGATCTATGTGGTTGTCAACGTCCTGGTGTTTAGTGTACCTGATCTCGTGGAGGCAAAAGTTGTTTAAACAGCATACAAAAGCATTACTCAGAAAGTTGAAGACTGATAAATTATACTTCATTATAATTAAGAACTTTTGTTCATCAAGACTGAAATGCAATTTTCAGAGTCGGACAGGATATATGAAATGCACATCGCTAATTAAATACTGATTTCCAGAATGTGTTTAAATCTCCTGGAATCAATAAGAAGAGATATCTCTCTTTTCTAATGTACAACACATTGAACAGGACCTTCAAAAAAAGAAGAAATCCAATTGGCTGATTAACTTGTGAAAAGCTGTTCAATCTCATTAGTATCATGGAAGTGCAAATGCAATTACACAGACATACCAGGATGTCTCAAATGAAAATGAGTTACAACGTCATTTCAGGCTGAGGTTTATTTCCCTCACTGCCCAGGAAGAATCTGGAGGATGTGGAAGGAGAACAGCTGAGGAAAGGAGAGCATGTTTGACCCTCACTTATTGTTGCAGATGTGGAGCAACTGAAACTCCCATTCAGTACTGGTGGGAGTATAAACTGGTACAACCACTTTGAAAAATGATTTGGTAGAGTCTAGCATCATTGAAGATAAACATATTTGATATTTACTGTGTAACAGATCACCTCAAAGCGTAGAGAGGTTAAGATTCTTGCTTGTCTTTTTGTGGCTGGCTTATTTCACTTAGGAAGAGAATTGTTATTAATAGAGTTTCAGATTTGCAAGATGAAAAAGCTCTGGAGATCTTTTTAAACAACAATTTGAATATACTTAACACTACTGAACTGTACACTTAAAATGGATAAGGTGGTCAATTTTATGTTAAGTGTTTTGTTTTTTTTTTAACCACAAGAAAAAAATACTTCTTGCTGTGTGGGCAAGTTGCTTTAGGTTTGACTGATCTAAGCTGAATTTAGCATGACAAGTCTGCTTCAAGCTGTATATCTCTTGGGTTTGGCCCCCTTTCAATACATTGGTATCAGATTTGTACCAGCTATTTCTAGTCTAGATCCCAGACTTAAAAACATGGAGAGCTCATCCTATGGTGATAGCAGAAAACCCACAGTGCTTCTTTTGGCCAAGGCTTGGAACTAGTGAGCTATCCCTTCTGCCCATGTTTCATTGGCTAGTAGAAATACCAATACCAAACCCACAATGTTGGCATGCTGTTGGTGGGAATATAAGTTGGTATAGTCATTAGGGAAAACAGTACAGAAGTTCTTCAAGAAATTAAAAATAGAACCACCATGTGATCTGGATATCCCATTTCTTGGCATTTATCAAAAGAGTTTGAAATCAGAATCACAAAGTAACACCTATATCTCCACATTCATTGCAACACCATTCACAACAACCAAGATATGAAAACAACCTAATGGTACAAATCATAGGAAATGTATAAAGAAAATGTGGTATATACACATAACAAAATATTATTCAGCCTTGAAAAAGAAGGAAAGTCTGCCATTTGCCACAATATGAGTGAACCTCAAGACACTAAGTGAAGTAACCCAGACACAGAAAGACAAATATTGGTTGGCCTTCTTATACGTGGAATCTAAAATAGTCAAAGTCACAGAAGCATATAGTAGAATGGTGGTTTCCAGGGGCTGGGGAGAGAGGCAAATATGGAGATGTTGGTTAAAGGGTATAAAGTTTAAATTATGCAAGAGAAGTTCTGGAGATGCACTATACAGCATAGTACTTAGAGGTAAAACTACTGTGCTGTATGCTTAAAATTCGCCAAGAGGATAGATCTTATGTTAAGTTTTCTTATCACAGTTAATAATAATAGTAATTAATAATAACAAAGTTGACTGGATAAAACTTTGGGAAATAATGCATATGTCTATGGCTTTGATGGTGGTGATTGTTTCTTGGATATATACTTACATCAAACTCAACAAGTTGTATACATTAAATATGTACATCTTCTTCCATGTCAATCATAACTCGATGAAGTTGGTTTTTTAAAAAACTGCTGTGAGTTTGGAATAAATGATGGATATCAATAACACAAAGCTGTTCAGCATTTAGATTCAACTAGATTAAATTCTACTCTTCTTACTTCTTATTTCTTCGTGAGTATTATTTCTTGTTCTCAATTATTTTTTGTTCTTCCTTTGTTCTCACTTTGGGTCTCAGGATCATTACTTCTTCATCTATCAGATATGTGATGAATTCTTACTCTGCACCAAGCCATTGTCAGGGGTCTTCAGTATCCATTGACACCACGTGATGGTGAAATCACCTTCATTCCTAGCTTAGTCACAAGGCAAGTGGAAATCAGAAATTTTGGAAATTAGAAAAGAAATACACATTTTTGTTCAAACTAAGAGGTGATTTATATTACTGGGGAAACATTGTCTGGGACCATTTATTTGCCAACATTCAGCACATGTTTATTTAGTATCTCCTGTGTATAACAATACACTATGTTAGTTTCTGGATAATGGAATAGAGAGGTTGAAAGAAATGAACTTGGTAGTTAATGGTGAAATGAGTCACCTTTCGGCCTTCACAATAGAAAGCAACATTGCTTCATCGGTCCTCTCAACCTAACAGAAAACAACAGTTCTAAGTATAAATGCAAAAGCACGTTTTTAACTGAACAGACATGTTTTACACATACTGACCATGAATTATATGTGCAATTTCCTTTTCATCCCTTTGGTAACATGAAATTGACAAATCAACTTAAAATTAGTCAAATTTTCTAAAATTGCTGCATCTGAGAGGGGCTTAGAGCCTTCCGCTCCCCAAGCCCTCATGCGTGGGCCCAATTTGGAGTAATTTGGCATTTGATGACTTGTCCCTACTTTCCGCAATCAACTCAGTTGTTAATTAAACCCAGTGCAACATCTCCATGGTGATGACTCTGGCATCAGGAGACCCACAGAAGAACTGCCCGCTACCAATAAATGCAGTGAAAGTTCCAGCTGCTCTGTGGTCACTATTAGATGTGACTTGTGGTCTTCGGCCAATTGGTACAAAATGTCAGAAAGAAATTAGCTCTGTTTGATTTGAGTTGGGGTCTAAGTCCCCAGAACATCATCACATGCCTACCCCTGAGTAAAGATCAGTAGCATCGGGCCCATTTTGACCCTTCCTCCTTTTCCATTTCAAATTGGATTCTGTCCCTGTAGCCTCGGCGCTTTTGGCTTCTCTCAGGGGGAGGGAGAGGCAGGTGGGAGTGAGCCCCTCTATGAGTAACAGACATCCATGTTGGACTGAGCAGCCACAGCAGTGAGAAACTGGACAGTGGACAGGGAACGAGAGTGAACATCTATCCCCCAGCAGGACCCTCCCTTCACAGCTCAGGTAAGAGACAGAGAAGGGTGATGGGTCCGTTCCGGTGCAGTGCCAGTAAAAGACAGAGACAGCCACAATCAAGAATGTGGACTCCAAATGTTGTTAATCAGGCCTAATTAAACTTTAAAGTGCATTTTTATGAAACTATGCGTATAAATTTTATACATATTGTAGATGAACTGACTCATTGCTCTTCCTAAATTTACGTAGACACTGTCTTGGTTCTGATTTAATTCAACAGTGCACTTAACAATATTTTAATCACCAAATCTTGTGTTTCATTATAGTAAGAACATTTAACATGAGATGACCTTCTTTTTAACTGAAGTACAGTTGATTTACAATGTTGCATTAGTTTCTGGTATAAAGCATGGTGATGCAGTTATACGTGTATATATTCTTTATCATATTCTTTTTCATTATGGGTTACTATAAGCTATTGAACGTAGTTCCCTGTGCTATACAGTAGGACCTTGTTGTTTATCTATTCTTTATGAGATCTGCCCTCTTAATGAATGTTCAGGTACACAATTACCTATTGTTAACTACAGGCAAAATGTTGTAGGCAGGCATCTACGAAGTATTCGCCTTGTGTAACTGAAACCTTATACCCAGTGAACAGCCACTTCCTCTCTCCCTTGGCCCAGGCGCTGGCAGCCACCATTCTACTTTCTCCTCCTCTGAACTGATTATTTTAGATGCCACACATAAATGAAATTTATCCTGTGATTGGCTTATTTCAATTAGTATAATGTCCTCCAGGTTCATCCATGTTGTCACATATGGCAGGATTGTTTTCTTTTTTAAGGCCAAATAATATTCTGGTGTGTGTGTGTGTGTGTGTGTATACACACATACATACATATATATATATATATATATATATATATATATATATATATATATATATATATACACCTACAAAATCTTTAATCACAATCTTTTTAAAGTGACATCGAGAAAAAGATTACAATATCTAATACAAGTCTGAGAATTGTGAGTACTCTGAAAATAATTGTAGTTGGCAGACATAAAGACACAGAAACTGCCTTTTCGGAACATAAAATCAGAGACAGAAACATTAGCACAAGGGCATAGAGAACAGACTCTGGAGGAGAACGCAGGGGTAGCAGCTATAACAACACCATAAATCTCTTCAGGAGGCGGCACAAGACTGTGGGAATCGCATTCATCTGAAAAACAGAAGACCTCGGTTCTGTGGCTAACACATCTACTCGGCTGCTTTCTGGTCTTGGAGCTTCTGATCCAAGTACTGTCTGATGTTCAGTTTCTTTGAGTACTCAATAAATTGTTGACTTTGATACCTAAATATCTAGATTAAAACATACACAAAATATGCATTATTGGTAAGTATAAAGCATCCATAATAAGAAACCTCTAAGTTTTTCTTTGTATGTGACTAAATTTAACTATCATTTTATCTTCTAAGTTTATCCTATACTACCCTCTCCCTCAAAATAGAAAATTTAGGAAAACTCCCTTGCTTTCTCCCAGGTGCAGATAACCTGCCTGGGTGACTGACTACAGAGAACCAAATACCACAGAACTTGCATGGAACTTCAAGATCAGTAACCCTTGCCTCCCTTCCAGGGCAGAGCAGGACTCCACGTAATGCCAAGCAGCACCCCGGGAAAGTGCAGAAAAGGCAGCTTCAGCAACTTCCTATGAGTTAAATCCTCATTGTATTGTTGATGAGAATATTTCTGCTCCCAGTCCCCATAGAACAACAGTGAAGTAATTAAAGGGAAGTATTTATCGAGCACTCACTATGTGTTGAATTAGCCTCTCTCGTACACATGATTTTCAATTAATTTTCACTATAGCCCTAGGGGTCTGCGATTACTTTTTTCACCATACAAATAAGAAAATGGGGCTTAGAGAGTTTAAGATCTAACCACAAGAACACATCAGAGTCAGGATTAAAGATCACATCTATCTAAGTTCAAAATTCATCTTATTCCTACATTGCTCACCTTTACATGTGTTTGTAAGGGTAAAAGTCAAGATTACTAATGTAGAAATGTATTACTTAGTCCTGAGAATTAAGGACCCTGGAATTAGAAAGATAACAGTATATTAGTAATAAATGTATCTTCTGGGCAATAAAAATCCTCGTGTTAGGCACTGAGCAAAGAATCAGGGGAATAAGATAAAGGAAGAGCAGATTTGTCCCTTTTACATGGTTTGAGTGGCAGCAGGAAACACCGTGGACAAGACTGCCCTCCCCAGGAGCCAGGAGATGGAACTGTGGTTACCTGGAGTCTTTCCACATCTGCATGAAACTTGTAGAAACTAAATAGTGGCCGGTCTCATGACATTTTTCCAAGAATGCTTTAGTTCAACATCTCTATAACAGATGTCAAGAAAACCAGAAATGCAAAAATATTTTTCCAAGGATGTACAAAAAAAAATTGTTTCCTCAATTTTCTCACAATTGCAAGTGCACATCTATCAGTTCAACCACATTATTTTTTAATAATGTCTTCTTTTGAATATGCCTCACCTTTGAAATGTGAGCAGCTTGAGGCCTTGGACCAAATCTTTTACATGTATCTTTAACACATACCTAGCGCCTGACACATGGTTGCATTTACAACTGTTTGATCCTTGTTGGCTGGTGACTGATAGTCTTGATTTTGTGGTTCTCATCTAAGGAAGAGTATGATGATCCTGATTTTTGTTATTAACAGTAGTTAAGATAATAACGTTGAATATAATAGTATGAGTAACGTAAAATATTTGTAAATAAAAAGTGGGTAACAAAGTAACATGAGCAAAGAACAGAGGCAAGGAAGGATGCAACATATTACACAACCGTGATGCATCCCATAAATGTCTACAGATGATCATGGACACAGTTTAATTCTCAAAACAAGAGCTCACAGACCATAAAGACTTTGAACTTTATGCTATAGCTATGAGCAAAATTTTTGAGGAGGGGAGTGATAGGATACAATTATATTTCAGAAGATTAGTCTGGCTGGCATCAGGAGTAGGATGGACTGGAGAAATGTGAGACTGGTGATGGGAAAGATCTCCATAATGTGATTTCTGTAGGAGTTAAGAAAATTGATGAAAATGGGCAAGAGTCCTGAAGAAAGACTGTGTTCTCTCTGCTGGAGGAAAGACTCTGAGATAGGCATTGGAGGAGGTATAGAAGTATTCCATCTTGGATAACTTCTTCCAGATTTGGGAACAGAATACAGATACAGAAGCAAAGAGTCACCTTAATGAGAGTTTAAGAAGGTGGAACTGGTGATCCACACCAGGAAGTAAGGCAAGCAGAGTTGGATAGAATGTAGGTGTAGGTTATGGAAAGATTAAACTAAGGTGTGGGTATAAGGAGAATGATAATGAAAAGCTATTGCAGAGTATATATAAAGTTATTTAGAGAGTTATATATATAAATGTAGTGCATTCAGATAATTTATTTTGCAACTGTAGGAACATGGGAGGATGTGAAGACAGTAAAACCAAATGGACTAGCATTGCAGAGCCTAGAGAGGCTGAAAATTTTAACATCAGCCCCATCCTGGGAAGTGAGATGAAGGGAGAGTTGAATCTGAGAAGTGTCGAGAACATTTTGTCTATGGTGTTATAAATACTGTGGCGACTCAAACTTGGACGCACACTTTGCACAATTTTTGATATTTCTTCATGTCTTACAAAACCAGGAAGAGGAGGAATGAGGCAGAACTCAAAATCTGAGAACACATGTCTTGTAGTTATTAATTTCCTGTGATTCTATAATTTTAATGGATTTTCCTCAGTACCATCTTCTCCTCTCTCTCAGACTGTCTCCTGAAGCTGTACCTTCCATGGAGTGGGTCAATGAGACGCTGGTGAGAGAGTTTGTCTTCCTCGGCTTCTCCTCTCTAGCCGGGCTGCAGCGGCTGCTCTTTGTTGTCTTCCTGCTCGTCTACCTGTTCACTCTGGGCACCAACGCCGTCATCATTTCCACCATTGTGCTGGACAGAGCCCTGCACACCCCCATGTACTTCTTCCTTGCTGTACTCTCCTGCTCTGAGACTTGCTACACCTTCGTCATTGTACCCAAGATGCTGGTGGACCTGCTGGCCCAGAAGAAGACCATCTCCTTCCTGGGCTGTGCCATCCAGATGTTCACCTTCCTCTTCCTAGGCTGCTCCCACTCCTTCCTGCTGGCAGCCATGGGTTATGATCGCTACGTGGCCATCTGTAACCCTCTGCGCTACACGGTGCTCATGGGGCATGGGGTGTGTGTGGGACTAGTGGCTGCTGCCTGTTTCTGTGGCTTTACTGTTGCACAGATCATCACATCCATGGTGTTTCACCTGCCCTTCCACTCCTCCAACCAACTACACCACTTCTTCTGTGACATTTCTCCTGTTCTCAAGGTGGCATCTCACCATACCCACTTTTGTCAGATTGTCATTATCACGCTCTGTGCATTGGTCTTGGTTATCCCCCTGTTACTGATTTTGGTATCCTATGTTCACATCATCTCTGCCATACTTCAATTTCCTTCCACATTAGGCAGGTACAAAGCTTTCTCTACCTGTGCTTCTCACCTCATTGTTGTCATTGTCCATTATGGCTGTGCCTCCTTTATCTACTTAAGGATTAAGTCCAACTACTCCTCAAGCCAGGATGCTCTCATATCAGTATCTTATACTATCCTAACTCCATTGTTCAATCCAGTGGTTTACAGCTTGAGAAATAAAGAGTTCAAATCAGCTCTTCAAAGAGTTGTGGGAAGAACAATTTCTCTGCCACAACATTAATCTAGATCCCACTCTTTGTACTTAATAAAACACAAAGTACATGGGGAAAAATTCCCAGAGCAAAAATGATCAAGCAATTGAGTATAGTGTTCAAGAACAGAGATCATTTCTCCTTCATTTCCAAACATAAATTTTAAAAAACAGCATATTTTCATGATCACATAAATTATTGCCTACTGAAGTTTTTTCAACTGAGAGAAAAATAATGGATGGCTGTTGTAAGAAAACATAAATAAGCTCAGAATTCTAGCTTCGGCAAAAACTATTATGCAATCACAGCCAGAATGGAAATCAACCTTGCAAAATATTGCACAACCCTAACTGTCTGGTTTAGGGACTCAGGAACATCTGGTCTCTGTTTTTCTCCTTTTCTGAATGTTTCTTGAATCTCAGGTCTTTCAATATAGTCAGGTCACAATTTTTAAATGAGATAACATATATAAAGTTACAATTTTTGGTGCATAAGTTATATCCAATTAATGTTCAAGTAAGAACGTTATACAGAAAATTATTTATTTCTGTATTTCTAATTTATTAATGGGAGCTGGGGGTTTTTTAAATAAATTTTTATGCACTGATAAGAATCTAAATTTAGTCAACACCACCTCCATGAAGATATTCACAGGGGCACAGGTGAAAAAGAAGACCTAAAACCACACAGAGTAGGCAAGAAAGGCAGGCTGAGCTTAATCCCATTTCATTTATTATTCACCAAATAGAAAAGTCCATGTGAAGAGCAAACAGGTTCTGTCTCCATGAAGCACAGGAGTCTTCCTTCACGTGCATTTCAGTTTAGAATGTGAGCTAGACATTTTACTTATCTATCCTTCCTGCAGGACTGAGAACAACCGGGGGCGCTCCATGGAGAGAATTGCATCTTCACTTCATATTTATTTTCAATATCCACTTGTCAGTAAAGATCTTCCCACTGAATCATTTTGTTTCTTAGTCTTTTCCTTTTCTCCCACCAGTCTCCTCGTCAATGACATAAACCCCTCGTCCAGGGGTTGAATTAAGAGGGAAGGGACCGGAATGCTTTATTCACAGGCCCAGTTTTACTGTGGGCTGCTGAACTTGTCTGCTAAGAAAGCCAACTGCATTTCTTCCATCCCTTGGAGCTTGAGACTTGCCTCAAGTCTCAGACCTGAAGGTCACAAAGACTAAAGCAAATTTAATTTCTTTGGCCACCAAATCCTCATTTCCTTGGGCCTGTTGCTCAGCCCAGACTTCTAGCCTATTAAGTTGTCTCATGAAAAGGAAATAAACTTACAATCCCTAATGTGAATTAGTTTAATGCGAAATTAGATTTCTGATGATTTTAATGAGGTATTAATAATTTCACATATTTTCAGAAAACCAGCCATTATAAAATAAAAGATTTAATTCTACTTTAGCTAGCCTACTTCTGGACATTTCTTCCAGACATCTTTCATTTGAGAAGACAAATCCTCAGAAAAGCATACACATTTTCATATGTGTAAAGCCGTCCTCTTCCTATAGCCCTTGCAATTAAAACGTGACCATGGCATGCGTACTTGTCTCAAAAAGTCATTGAGCCCAATGACCAGAAATACAATCAGTATGTAACTAATACAAGAGGTTGATCAGCTCGTGGCAAAAGCAGGCTTCTGAAAATCCCCGTCTTCTATAAAAATATCCCTAGTTCTTCCTGGACTAACTGACTCAACTTTCATGTGTTAATTCTAACTCACTCAATGTTCATGAAGCAACTTCCTATGCCTCTTCCCCCACAAAAATTTCTGTACTTAATGAGATGATTTTTCCAACCACTTCATCTTATCTTGAACTTTCCCCTATGGAAAATCTTTTTGAAACTGAATTCACCTTTTGCTTTTTCACTTCTTATGTCCCACTCAAGGAAGTTGCTCATTTCCCCTGATGAATTCTTTATTAGCGAGGTATAAAGAACCTGTATCAAACATTATGCAGTAATCATTCCCAGGGGGCTTGAAAACACAACTACAGAGCGGATGTTGTATCTATCTGGGCTTGGCAAAAGACCAAAAGAGACGTCACTGGTAACCATAAGCGGTTCAACTGGTCCAACAGCTCAGAAGCAGTTTGTAGACGTGAACTCTGCAGAGCAGTGATCCAGGAGAGTAGGGGGATGTGCTAGATGCTTTGTCTGTGCTACAGGACTCTGAAAGTTTAAGAATGAATCCCTGAAGAGCCTACAAATGAGGGTATCAAGAGTGAAGTGTTAGGTCTGGGGTGTGTGAGTTCCTTTGGAAGCTCAACATGGCTATGTGAAGGGACTAATGGAAAGTGTTTGCAAAAATGGGAAATTTAAATTATTTACTTCACAAAATATCTAGAAATATATTTAACAATTTCTTGTCAAAATCAATTAAAGTGAAGCCATAAAGAAACATACGGAATAAAACTTGAATAAATATAGAGACACAATTTATACAAGGACAAGATGTCTCAGTTTTGTAAAGATACCAACTGTCCTTATCTCACCTTTAAATTCAAATCAATTCCACTTAAATATTCATTTTTTGATAATGTGATAAATATTCCTGAATTTTAAATATAATGCTAATCATGAATTTCCCCAAATCACCTTTATATACATATGTAGAAGTATTTATGTGTGTGTATCTTTGTGTATTCAGTTTCTTTAAAACTTTTAAGATAAGCTAAATAAGGATTTTTATCCCTGTATTACTGTTGTAAACACTGGATATGGCAGAGATTACATGAATTATCATTGTCGCACCGCAGGTACATGGCAAAGAGTGCAGTCTCCTTACTCCTTTCCCAGAGCTTGTTTGAATTCTCACTCCACGGGCATGTCCAGTGCCACTGTCCCTGCTGCCTCCTGCTGTGACTAAGGCACACTAGCATCGCCCCAACAAAGATGGAAACTATTTTCCACACCTTGTCACACACCCACGGACACCACAGCCCCCTCCTCCTGCAGTGACACGAGGTCAGTTCTAAGCTTGACCTCATAAATCCACCAGCACCACTGCCTCCCCCTCACTTCCCACAGTCTGGGGACAGCCAAAGGGAAAGTCTGCAAGGAAAGAGGACGCGTTCTTCTGTCCTGAAGTTACTCTGTGACCTAGAAAATTACTAAGAGTGAACTACTTTCTTACTCTGGGCCCCAGGCTACATGTCTGTAAAGAAAGGAGACTGATACCTTCTGCTATGTTGGTCTATGTCTTCATTTAAATGAGATAAAGATGAGACTGTTTTGAAGTGTTAAGTATGGTAGAAAGACAAACCGTCTAGTGTCGTAATTATCTGGTAGTAACTGATCTTCCTGGGTCACCAGACTCCTCCTGAAATCTCTGTTCCTATTAGTCTCTCCACTGCTAAATTAAGGATGCTCACGAGTCCCAACCCAAGAAAATACGGTATCAAATCCCTCTCTTCCCCAAAACTTCAGAACGCACAGTTTACAACCAACAAAGGTAGGCACTTCAGGCTGGCCTTAAGGTCCTCCGTGAGCTGTCCTCAGATTCCTCTCTCCTCACGTCTGCCCCTCCAGTTGTCTCATTCTATTCAGAGTTCCTAAATACGCAGAACGTATTTGCACCACACGTTCTGCATCGGTCTGCTGAGGCTGCCGTGACAAAGCACTGCAGACGGGGTGAGCTAAACAACAGAAATTAATTCTCACACAGACTGAAAGCTAGAAGTCCCTGTTAAGACTGTCAGCAGGGATGGCTTCTTCTGCAGCCTTCCTCCTTGACTTGTCAGCTATTTTCAAACAAATTTCTATTCTTTAATTGTGGTGAAAAAAATTACCTTTTGCTTTATGTTCCTATTGGAAGATTCTTAGTGGTTTTACTTGTTTTTTTTTTTTTAATTAAAATATACTCAATTATTTAAAAGTAAATTTAAAACTATCTAAATAACATGAGATCCTCAGAATAGTAACAAGTACCAATATATAAATTAGATCCTGAAATGTCCTCCTTTCTGCAACGTTATTATTGTTGAATTTCCACTATTTGTTGTTAGACTGATTATATATACACATGCACACACAAACACACGTTACCTAGATAGATAAGGAGAGAGGCATGATAGATAGATAGATGATAGATGCTAGATGATAGACAGATAGACAGATAGACAGATAATCTGATATCCATCTTTAAATTATACTGCAATGTTTTTTTCTGCCAGAATACATTATGAACTTCTTTCAAGTCTATATTCATGATTGAATCTAATTCTTTTTTGAGAGATAATTCACATGCTATAATAATTACTCTTTTGAAATGTTGATTCAATAGCTTTTAGTATATTCACAAAGTTGATCGACTACCACCACTATTTAATTAGCCCAAAAAGAAACCCCACATGCATTACATTTTCATTAGCCTGAAAAGAAACCCCATATGCGTTACAGTCATCTCCTCTTCCACCAGCAACCTCTACTCCGCTTTCTGTCTCTATGGATTTGCCTGTTCTAAACATTTCATATGAATGGAATCATACAATGTGTTCTCTTTTGTATATGGTTCGTTTTACTTAGCATAAGGGTCATCTGTGTTGTACTATGTATCGTGACCTTGTGCCTTTTTATGGCTGAATAATATTTCCTTGCATAGATACACCAAATTTGTTTATCCATTCATTGATTCACATTTGAGTTGTTCTCACTTTTTGGATATTATGGATGATATTTCTATGAAAAATCATGTGCAAGTCTTTGTATGAATATATGTATTTAATTTGCTTGGATATGGACATAGCAGTTTTTTTCCTTCTTTCTCCCTTTCAGCCTACCTTTGTGATTCGTGATTTTCCACAGTGATATGCTCTGACTTCTATTTCTGTATCTCTTTTTGAATATAGTAGTATAGATGTTTGCTTTGTGGATACCATGAGGCTTACATAAGATACCTCAAAATTTCACAGTTCGTTTTACACTGATAGTGACGTATTTTGATTGCATAAAAACTCTACCCTTTTACTCTTTCTCTTTTAAGTTTTTAAGGTCAGAATTAACCCTTTGTATAGCTCGTATTCATTAAGAAATTGTAGCAGTTGTACTTATTCTAATACTTTTCTCCTTAACCTTTATACTGCATTTGAATTTACTTCATCATATTACAGAATCCCAGTTCTCTAAATCTGACTGTATATTTACCTTTTCCAGTGTTGTTTACTTTCATGTGTTTTCATGTTACTAATTACCATCCTTTCATTTCTGCCTGAAGAACTCCTTTCAGCATTTTTTTGCAAGGCAGATCTAGTGGTGATGGATGAACTCCCCCAGAGTTTTTTTAATCTGGCAAAATTTTAATTTCCCTTTGATTTCTGAAAAATAACTTGGCCGATAAAGTACTCATGGCTGGCAATTTTTAAAAACTTCAGCACATTAAATATATCATCCCACTCTCTCCTGGCCTGTAAAGTTTCTGCTGAGAAATTTCATGATAGCCTATGGGGGTTCCTTTGTAGGATGAAATCTTTATTTTCTTGCTGCTTTTAGAACTCTTTGTCTTTGAGTTTTGAAAGTTTATTGCAATGTGTCTTGGAGAAGATCATTTTGAATTGAAATAATGGGGTGATATATTAGCTTCATAAACTTGAATGTTCAAGTTTCTCCCAAGGTTTGAGAATTTCTCAATTTTTAGCTCTTTAAATGAGCTTTTTACCCCTTCCTCCTGTCTTCTCTTTCTAAAGATCTAATGATTACAATATTTGTTCTTTTAAAGGTGTCCATTAGATCACACAGACTTTCTTCACTCTTTTCCTTTTTTTCTCCTCAGATTGGGTTATTTCAAATTTCCTATCCTCTAACTTACTGATTTTATTTTGTTTGGTCTACTCTGCTGTTGACATTCTTTATTGCATTTTAAATTTCATTCCTTTGATCCCTAAAGACCAGAATTTCTGTATGGCACTCTTCTTTAATGACTTCTATCACTTTGTTAAATTTCTCATTTAGTTTCTATATTGTTCTCTTGATTTTGTTAAGTTGTCTTTCTGTGTTTTCTTGTAGCTCATTAAGTTTCTTCAAAAAAGTTATTTTGAATCACTTATTGGGCAAATCACGTATCTCTGTATCTTTGGGATCAGTTGCTAAAGGATTATTGTGGTTGTTTGATCATGTCACGTGTCCCTGATTCTTTGTATACCTTGGAGTTTTACGTTGCTGCTTTGGCATTTGAAGTAGCTGTCACATCCCCCATTCCTTACTGGCCGTCTTCAGGTGGAAGATACTTGTTGGTCCTGCTTATACCCTGGGTTTTCTCTGACCTTGCATGGATACACCTGCTCCATGCTCCTTTCTATTTCTTGTAGCAGAATTTTTTAACAGCTTTATTGAGACAGAATTCATGTACCATACAAGTCAACCACTTAAAGAGTCCAGTTTAGTATATTCACATAGTTATGCACCCATCACTACAACTGATTTTAACATGTTATTAGTCTAAGAAGTTAATCTACACCCTTAGCCAGCACTCCCCAACCTCCCCACCCCACTCATCCTTAGGCAATTACTAACCTACTTTCTGTCTCTACAGATTTGCCTTTTCTGGACATTGCACATATATGGAAACATAAACAATGTGGTCCTTCATCACCAGCTTCTTTCAATTAGTATGTTTTCAAGGTTCATCCAACATTGTAGCTTGTATCAGTACTTCATTTCTTTTAATGTGGCAGAATTCTGAAGTTTGTATGTCTTCTCTTGATCTTACAGCTTGTCAGACCAGATCTAGGACACATCTGTTGTTCTCCTGAAGGTGGTGCTGTAGCTCAGCTTTGTGCTTTTTCCGTTGCCCATAGAGTCTTTCCTGTTTTCTGCTTGCCCTCCCTGTCCACCACCACTTACCCTCAAAGCCACCTCAGGACTGTGCGCAAGATGCTGGCTGAAGAGTTGGGGAGAGTGTGGGCTTGGCCCTTGGGGTATTGAGGGTGCCTGTGGGCCAGCTGGCGGAATCTTCAAGTGGGGTTTTCAAGTAGCTTGTGGGTGGATTTGCTGCTAGAGTCTTAAACTCAGTCAACAGAACCCAAATCCTTTAAGTGCTTTTAAATATTCTTATCTCTTTTTCCCCATCTCCTCTCCCCACCCAGTCATGACCTACCCAGTCATGAAAGGCCTGGGTAGTACCCTGGGTGCTCTGAGAGAGAAACAGGTTTCTCCAGCAGCATCCCATACAGCTGGGGAACCTGAGCACTCCCTCATTTCTCTCTCTTTTCCCTTCAGGGGAGGTTGTCACCATCTAGTTCAGATCCAAGCTGTGCCACCTTAGGGGAGGGAATAGCACTGACAAATTTTCTCTTACGCTGTTGAATGCATCTAAACTTGTATTTTTTTCTCTTTTTTGCTCCAATAGAATGCTGAGATCTATCCTCAGCAAACTGGCACTTCTGCAAAGGCTTTTTAATCCTTGGGTCTCTGCCCAAGCCGGTACTTCGTAGGTGCTCCCCAACTGCAACCAAGGGGGTTGAAGCCAGTTCACAGACTCCTGTCATTTTCATAGCCCATAACCACGTCTATCCACTTATTAGCCAATGCACAGATGGGAAGTCCTCCTCCTGGGTCTTCTGGTGTATAGTACTAGATCCCCAACTCCCAAAGAGGTACTTTTCTCATAGATGGATACTGAATTTTAGCTGATATAAAAATGACAAAAAGATTATGGAAGCTGTACAGCAGAAATTGACACAACATTGTAAACTGACTATATACATATATATAAAAAAAAGAATTGATAGTTTTTCAGATGTAAAAAAAAAAAAAAAAAGACTATGGAAGTAGCAAGGATGCACAAAAATTTCTTTTGACTCAGATATGGGCCAGTTTATTTAAAGTGGATTTGCCCAATAAGACCTCCGAAAGATGTGACTCAGAAAATTGGTGGACTTTCAGAATTAAGAGGCAGATTCACAAGCTGTCAGCCAGATGCAGCTTCAACCCTGTCACCAAAAAAAGAATTTATAAAAACTCCAAGGAAAAACTCCAAGGGAATTCTTCCAGAAACTCAGGAAAGTTCAGCACATGAGAAAGACTCAGTACACATCTGCAAAGCCCTGGAAGCAGCCAGAGCGTGACAGTAGCATCAAGTAAGAACTTCCCCCACTTCTTCCTTCTCTCTCCCCAGTGTAGTCCTTGAGCACCAGTCACAAAAGTTAGCAGAGAGAGCAATGGTAGCTGACAGAGCTGATATACAGGTCAACTTCCATTGGCCCGATGTAGACTTCACCGATTAAATAATTCCAATGCAAGACAAAGGGGAAATATTTAGCATTAAATAAAATTTAGAGCTTTTGTTATCACAGTAAACTTGACATAAAGATTTCAGAAACTACCTGAGATTCTACTTCAGGAACTGAAAAATAATACCTTACAGGTTGGAATAAAGGGACTATGAGAAAAACAGAGTTTATGACACATATCTTAGAGAGATTTATCACTTCAATGAATTGGTTACAGATATAATATGTATGTGAAAAAGCAGAGCTCTGTTTATTACAGAATCTGAACTGAATTTCAGTTATATAATTTTAGAGATCCTTTCTTCCCCAACACTTTTCTAATAGCAACTTGGACATCCTTGTTTCTGAGACTGTATACCATGGGGTTTAATAATGGAGTGACAATTGTGTATGTTACCGTTACCAGCCTGTCTTTGTTGGACACATAGTTTGCCGTTGGCCTCAGGTAGATGTAGGAGGCACAGCCATAGTGAACAATAACAACAGTGAGGTGAGAAGCACAGGTGGAAAAAGCTTTCCGCCTGCCTTCAGCAGAGGGAATCTTCAGGATAGTCCTCAGAATGCAGATGTAAGAAACACAGATAAATAAAAATGGGACCACGAGTACAAGAACCCCACAGATGAATATGACAAATTCATGAACATCTGTATTGGTGCAAGCCAGACGAATGACTGGTGAGATGTCACAGAAGTAATGATTGACTTTGTTGGCACTACAGAAAGGGAGGCTGAAAACTAAATACACTACTGTTAGTGAGGCCAAGAACCCGCCGATCCCACAGGTGGCTCCCAGTTTTCCACACACCTGCCAACTCATAAGGATAGGGTAATGCAGAGGGTGACAGATGGCAGCGTAACGATCATAGCCCATCACTCCCAGCAGCAGGCAGTTGGTGATAGCAAAACCAAGGAAGAAGAACATTTGGGTAGCACAACAGGTAAAGGAGATTGTCCTGGCCACAGAAAGAAGATTGATGAGCATCTTGGGTAGAATGACAAACGTGTAGAAAGTCTCTGATGTTGAGAGAATGCCAAGGAAGAAGTACATTGGCGTGTGGAGGCTTTTATCCAAGCGGATAACACTAACAATAGTGACATTGCCACTGAGAATGACTAGGTACAGAAAAAGGAAAACCACAAAAAGGGCAAGCTGAATTTCACCCAGGCTTGAAAAACCCAGCAATAGGAATTCAGTGACCATTGTGAGGTTTTCTGCCAAGACCTGAAAAGAGGAGGAAAGAATAAATGCATTATGGTACATGGATATAAAAATCAATAATATGCAGGCTTGTGTTCCTTTCTGGAGGTGCTAGGAAAGAATCTTGCCTTTTTCCAGTTTTTAGCTGCCTCTGGTTCATGGTGCCCTTCTTCCTTTTTCAAATCCAGGGAAGTTGCATCTCCTTCTCTGTTTCTGATTCTGTCTTCTACTTTTGAGAACACTGTGATTACATGGTCACACACGAATAATGTAAAATAGTCTCTCTAGCTGAAGGTCAGAGGATGAGCAAATTTAATTCTATCTCCAATCTTATTTCTCCTTTTTCATGTAACCCAACCTATTTACATGTTTCTGGGGTTGATACATGGACACCTTTGAAAGACCATTATTCTGTCTACTACAAGCAGGAACACACAGTGTGAAAATGAAACAAAGAAAATTATTTTTAATAGCATAAAAATATTAGGATCAAATTTAACAAACAAGGTGCAAGACATATACACAGAAAACCACCAAACATTACTGCGAGAAATTAAAGAAGATTTAATTAAATGAAGAGACCACCCATGTTCATGGGTTGAAGACTCAACATTATAAGGAAATTATGAGCAAAGGGATCACTATGTTCAACATAGACTTTTTGGTAAAAAGTCACAAAGTGATCATAAAATTAATATGGAAGGAAATAGAATAGCCAAAATAATTGTGAAAAAAGAAGAGTAAAGATGGAGGATTTATACTTCCTGATTGCAAAATTCACCCTAAATGATGCACTAATTAAGAAAGTATGACACTGGCATATAGTTACACATACAGACAATGGTCAGAAGTGAGAGTTCAGAAACACACACTCCAAAAGGTACCATTATGAAACATAAGAAAACACCACACAGAGAAAAATATATTTGCAAAGTGTATGTCCAATAAGGGATTTATGGCTAAAATACATACATAATATTTAACAATTAAAATAAGAGAAGCATGCAGGTTAAAAAATGGGCAAACTCTTTTAAGAGACATTTCATCAAAATATATCAGTAGCTAATAGGTATATGAACATATGTTCAGCATCATTCATTATTAGGGAAACGCAAATTAAACCATAATGAGATGATTGTTTCCATGCACCAGAATGACTATACTTAAGATAGACACGAAAAGGTGCTGGTGGGGATGTAGACGGACCAAACCTTTTATATTTTGCTGATGGAAATGTAAAATTATGCAGTCACTTTTGAAAAAGTTTGGCAGTTTCTTATGGTAAATACAAGTTTACCTAATGACACAAAGATTTTATTCCCAGGAATATGCCAGAGAAGTGAATACTATTCACATAAATATTTTCATGTGAATGTTCCTAGGAGCATTATTCATAATACTCAAAAGAAAAAAATCTATCCAGCTGTCTATCAATTTATGAACAAATACATTTGTGGACAAGTAAAATTAATATACCCATGAAATTGAATACTGTTCAGCAATAAAAGAAATGAACTATGATATATACCACAACATAAATTATCTTCAAAAGCTTTATGCTAAATGATGGTAGACTAGTGCAAAAGACCACACACTGGAAATTCTATTTATATGAAATGTTCAGGAAAGGAAAATATATATCAGCAGAGAGCAGATTGGTTGTAACCTTGGGATGAGGACAGAATGGAATTTGACAGCAAACAAGTAAGAGGTATCTTTTGGAGATTATGAAAATGTCCTAAAATTTGATTGTGGTAATAATCACACAACTCTATCAATTTGTACAAATAAAATGCATGAATATCAGGTATTTTTAAAAGGTTATTTTGAAGGATATTTAGATACATTGATGATTTAAATTTTCATATATTTACCTATTTTAATCACTAAATGGAGACCTTTGGAACATTAGAATCCATTTAATTTTCACTGTTTTGAGTCTTTCTTTGGGATGTTTAAGTGTTTCTGGGACACATCACAGATCTTCAAAACATTTTGGTTAAATAATTTTAAATATAAATTGTTTACATTTCTAGTGTGCCAATTTAAGATTTACCATGATAATAATGCTCAACCCAGCTTCAAACCCCAATTAATATAGCCATAAATATATACAAAAAATGGAAGAGAAGATTCTATACCTGACCAGAGGATTGAAACATTTTTATAAAACATCAGAAATTTAGAAATAGAGCACTAAATTAAAGGGAAACAGAAATATAAAATAATACAAATAAAATACTATAGAAAACAGAAAAATACTAAAATATATACAAATATGCACAAATACATTGTATCGTTGAAAAAAAATGGCAAAACATAGAAGCCACTACTACTTTAGCTAGAAAAAAAGAGAAAAGATAGAACACAAATATACAAAGCACAAAATGACAAGGCAAACAACAATTTTAGGAAAGAAATGTTCAAATCTCAGAATCATTTGTATAAATCTTCACAAGGAAATTTGAAAATCTAGACGAAATGAATAATTTTCTGGGAAAATAATTCCCAGTCAAAGTAAAAATGGTTATTGATTATAAGCACATCTCTTTAGAAAAATAAAGGATATTATTGGACAGCTAGTCCTCAAAAAATCTCTAGTATGCCTAAACTGTTTCATAGAGAAATTAAACAAAGCTTCAAAAATGAGATGATCTCAGTGCCACATAAACTGTTCCTGAAATATGATAATATCTCAATAAATACTTTTTTAATAAATAGAAAAAAATCTGTGTAAATCTCCAACTCATATAATGTTCAAAAAAAATTCTTGTGGATATGTCAATAAAAAAATGCAAAAAAAAATCAGAAAAAAGATATTAGTTGGTGGAAAAATTGAAAAGTTAAGCTTAATGCTAAGGAAGGATTGTCAGAGTAGTAAATCACCAACAATTTGACTGTATAAAATAACATATTTTCAACAAAAGTACAATCAGAAATACTAGAAGACAAACAAGAAATAAAAATTACCAAAGCTATGTTCAAAATGTTAATAATAATAAAAAATTTTATTACAAACTAATGGAGAAAATAACAACTTCTAGTGTAGAAATTGGATTAAGCATATGGTTTATAAAATAAAAATAAAATGCATCACATATATAAAAATTAGTTTTACTGCATTTAAAACATAATGCAAGTTAAACTAAAAGATCATTTACACTCATCCAATTAGCAGTAGGGATATGAATTATATGACCAGCCTGTCATATAAGTATTTGCTAATAGGATTCACAATTGGTTATAATTTTATGGAAAGAAATTCATCAAATTGTATTAAGGTCGCTGAATATATTCATTCAATTTTTCCAGTAATTTCATTTTTGAAAATCTATCCTACTATAGCAGATTTCTGCATGAAGATGTATTTATAGTAAAGAAAAATTTTGTAGTCATAGTATGAACTAATAGTACTAAGTTTAAGAAGTCAGTGTTACATGGTGGGTGAGAGTATGGAACCTGGAGACAGGTAGCTTGGATTTGGGTCCTAGTTTTTCCACGTGGTGACTGTGCGTCTGTGAAAAAGTTACTCTGCTACAGTTTCTTTATCTGAAACGTGGCAGCTGTGAGTATTCGATGTATTTGCATACGTAAAGTGCTTAAAATATCACCCATTACGTAGGAAGCGTGCTGCTAGAGGTGCGATTTTCTTTGACTATCGTTTTTTGTTGTTCTGGCTGGGCTGGTTCCTCTCTAAACAAATCAGCCATTCCAAGACAGTGATTTTGAAACTCTATGCTTATCCCATCACTGAGGTTACAGAATCCAGTTAACGGTCAACACCAGCAGTTTTAATACACAAACAGAATAGATGAGACAGAGAAACCACTGGAGAAAGTACAGAATATATGAGTGATCCTTCTTTGAAGTGAATCTTCTCTTTCACATGGAGTGTGTGCACGCACACGTGCACATTAGGTTGGAATTAAAACGTATTTCTCACTCTGTCTTGCAGACAGATCTATGACCATAGCAAATATGGCAGAATGAGCTGACAAGTTTGTTGGAAAATGAACTTTTTCTTACCTTTTCAGGCCCCCTGATCCCCATATCTGCTGTTTTTGACGTGACTGATTATTCTCTAGAAGCAGAAGAGGAATCTGAAGAGAATCAGTGTTGCTGAAAACGAAAAACATGTATATATTCATGACACTTTTTATTTTCAGCATTGTTTGCCTTTCCTTTTTTATGGTAGGGCCTGAAGGGGAAAATTAAGGGTAAAAAAAATCATTCAAGGCAGGAATCTATAGAGTTTTGCTTCCACTTCCTTTGACCTGGGAAAACCAACTGGAGGTGAATATTTTCAAGAGTAATTTGGGCAGTAAGGATACACATATATATATATATTTGTCATGCAGCTGGTAAAGGTATTAAATGAGCAAAGAAGCTAGAAATAGATTCATATTGTGAAGAAAGTACTAGATACGAGGTAAAAAGGCACAAATTCATATTCTTATTTCAGCATTTTCTTTGAGTAAGTAATTAAATCTTCCTAAAATCTCAATTTTCTCCTCTGAAATTTAGAATAGTATGAGGATTAACAGACAGCAGAAATTAAAATGTAGCCTGGAATTACACATAAGAAGCCCTAATAATTTCCTTCTTTGCTTCCTTCTGGAGATTGATACTACAGATACCTCCTGTGACCATTCTGCAATATCTCTAAAGTTTCCCCTTTTTCCTAACCTTAAGATCTCCACCTCAACATTATCTTGGATCCACATCCAGCTACTTTCCTTGTTACCACCCCCCGATCTTTGTCTATCATGTATACATAGACAACATTTCTGAAATATCTCAACAATTTCTGAATTGAACATAAGATAAAAGGCATAATTAGTTGTTATCTATGAGATGGCATAAATATACTCTGACATTTTAGATAATTTAATGAGTCATTTTCCTTAAGCTATCTATGAAATAAGGAAGCCCAGGTCACCAGTGTTGAAAGAGTTTAATGTTCCCCAAAATATGAGTCCTGGGCTCCAGGGGAATGCAGTTGCCCTGTCTTTTATAATTTGCTGTATATAGCACCATTCCCAGTATTCCCATACAGATCTTCCTCCAGTTCTCTTAAAACTGTTCAAACCAATGACAAAAGACTCACCACTACACTCCCAAGCACAGTGCTCACTGGGCCCCCCATCTGAATGGCCTAACCTAGCTACAACCTTAATGAGTTATTAATGGGCATTTTTCTGGTTATGAGCATGAATGTAAATGCCCTGATTGGTAATTTCACTACCCAGCACCCTAGGGAGCCATTACCGCATTGCTCCTGAAACAGGTCCTGCCTTCCCTCTACAGGGA